>NW_021820928.1:92078-135628 GCF_901001135.1 Rhinatrema bivittatum | reverse complement strand
GGAGTCCATATGGAATATGTTGCACCTTACAGTGAGCAGTTAAAGTTTCAACGTGTAATTCAGTCCTAATACGTGTCTTTTCAACTGTGTGATGGAAGCTTTGAGTTTTGCCTTGATGTAAAACCAAGTACATGTTTTATGCATGTTTTACTACTTTGTATTGTGAACTTGTGTTTCAACCAGTGAGTATTCAGTGCAAAACTAGTATACACTTCTTGATTTTATCTGCATGACAAAAAATGTATGAAAATATTTGGTAAATGATTGATTTTTGCCATTAGCAATCAATATGGTGTTCCCGTACAAAAATTGGTAAGGTTGCTTTTTCTTGACTATAGACCTTGGCAGATTGTCTGATGCCAGTTTGAGCTATTTAGTCACTGTCCGGATATTTACTTCCAATTTTGGATGATACTGTCTACTTTAGCCTTAACTACAGCCTCTCTATTGGGATATTCTAACTTGCCTGTTTGTAAGTATCCTTGGAAGATACCTCCCTTCCAACCATGTGCTTCTGAGCGACTGTTGGCTTTCCCCTATGGTCTGTATAAAAAAACACGTGGTCAGGGCCAGCGTCAGCCTCCACCTTTCACTTTTCCTGAATGGGGAAAAGGTAGCAGGTTCAAAAATGTCCAGGTCAGCAACTAAAGACTCCAGTTCGATCTGGCATGATTGGGCACAAAAACAACACTAATGCCTCTGTTTTGGCTGCTTTTCCCTCTAATGGTGTTTTGAGGGGTTGGATTACTGCCCCTGTCACGGTGCCTTGAGGTGGTCACGTCTCTGTTTGGACTCTTTTACTCCTCTCACGTTGCCTCGGGCCTATTCATGCTACGGTTGTTACCCTCTGCTCCTCTTTGGAGCTGTGGACAGTTTATGCCATTCTTGTTGGTGCCTTGGGGCAGTTCATGACACTAGTTGTACAGCTTTGTCCCTTTCTTGGCTACCTGAGCTGTTCATGCCACTCTTATTGGTATCATTTGCCCCTTTTTGTTGCCTCAGAGTGTTTCCTGTCACTGTTGATGCTGCTTTGTCCTCCTCATAGTTCCTTGGGGTGTTCATGCCACTTTTTTTTTTTTATGTTTTGCCCCTCTCCTGAGCTCTTGGTTGTTTATGCCACTGTTGGTGCCACCTTTTCCAATTCTTACTTGATAGAGCCCATGTCTGGCCACCTGCTTTAGTGAGTCACCATCCATTCTGCAGAGTGACAGATTTGAGGAGTTTCAAATGAATTTATATTTTCAGATAAGATTTTGGTACCTGCCCCTGCAGGGAGCTGTGTAGTCCATTGCAGCAGATTGTCAGTGACTTGTGACTGTGCCGCTCTGTGCCAGATTGCATGGTTGTTGAAGTTGATGTTATTCTAAAAAAAAATAATAATAATGCTTTTGCTTGCCTCTAGCTTCTACCCATAAATCCCTCAAGTGGGATTTCCATTTATTTCAGATGTTTTATGCTGTATGGATAATGAGAAACAAAGGTCAATTAGAAAGAATACTGAAACGAGATGTTTTTGAAAAGATGAATGACATAAAAGAGTTGAAGGAAGCTAACACAAGTGATAATCATGAAAAAGGGATGAATTGTTGTCGTTATGCAAAAGAATTAAAATGAAATTCCACTTGTGGCAAAGTTTACTACTGAATCCAGCTTGGTCGGATCAACCTCATACAGCTATTTGCACAGGCACAAAACATACTCCATTGAAACGATTCTGAATTTCCACATACCATCAAGACTCAAGTTTTCAAGGACAAATTAATTCTGCCAGTTCAAATGAATGCATAACAAAAACAGTCATTTGAATAACTGCAGACTTAGGAAATCATAGAATGGCATGAGCGTAATAATTCTAGCAGTTTATGGAAAAACCATTTGTACATGCAAGTCAAAAAAAAAAAGACATATCAGATAAGAGGATTAAATTGCTTGTGACACTTGATTCTATTGTTTAGCTATTTTAAATTACTCTTGTGGATTAGAGGACAGGGAAAAAACTACAAGAAAAATGTACCTACTGGAACAGAAGGGATTAGAGTAATGTTTTTTAGATCAGATGGGAGGAGAGGGATAAAGTCCTGCAGGTATTTAGCAGATCTTGTAAGAAAAAAAGTCTGTGTGTGGGGTAGGGGGGTAGGGGAGGGAGAGGGGGAGGGAACCATCAGCTTGGCTGAGAGTGGACGGTAGGGAATTGGGGATGACATATCCACCCAAGGCTGAGCCTGCTAAATCCGGGCAGCCCTTTTTTTACTGGATACATTAACTTCATTTTCAGTTGCAAACCTAGGTGTCTAAGGTTCAGCTGAAAATGGACATAATTTAGCTGATCAAAATCTGGCCAGCTAAGCCAGGCACTATGGTTGCCCAATGTTTTAGCAGCTTAAATTTAGCTGATCAGTCCCTGGTCAGTTTTCAAAGCCACCAATCCGACCACCTAAGTCCCCTTTAAAAATTGACTACATATCCTTGGCTTGCTAAGGGCCTATTTACTATGTCAATGGGAAAAATGCTTAGTAAATATGAAGGGCAAGTCTCTCAATGTATGACTTGCAGGGATGTGGACCAAAATGATTTGTTTTGGGGTTTTCTTTTGGTGTTTTGGGGTGTTCATGCCACCATGTATGTCACTTTTTCTTTGTTACAGTAGCTTGAACTATTCATGCCACTGTTTATTTGTTTATGTATTTAGTTATTTTTATATACCGACATTTGATTGAGATATCACATCGGTTCACATACAACTGAACAACAAATAAGACATGGGCTGCTTATTTTTACAGTATAACTTAGAACAGGTTAGCAAGTAACTAATTATAAAACATGTGCTGCGTAATATAATACATGGGCTGCTTATTTTTTACATTATAACTTAGAGGAGTGGTTAACAAGAACTAATTATAGTACGTATAATACATATGCAAAGGAATTGGGGGCTTGCATCATGGGAACATAGATCAGGAACGGGTTGCATTTCCAGGCTAGGAGGGGTTTACAAGGGGCTGTTTTGCCAGAGAGTTGTGGGTAGCTATGGGGAAGGAGGGGGGTGAGGGAGATAGGGGGTGAGGGAGGTAGGGGGGGGATAGCGAGGGGGGTTTTGGGGAAGGGGGGATGCTTTCACTTGCAGGATTGTCTAGGGCCGAGGCTCTCTACACCCTGCTTTTGGTGCTATGGGATGTTTATAGTACTTTTGGTGTCTTGGGGTATTGTTGCCTCTACTGATTATGCCTGGCAGCAAATTTCATAAAACTTGGATGGAAAAAGTCCAAAGTTAGAGTCAAAAATAGGATGCATTGCTTCCCCCATGGACTTTAATGGGAAGTATTGAAGTGAATGATAGAAATGAAATGAACACGCTGCTGATCCAAACCAAACCAATCAGAAAACGGAATTGAAATTCTGAACCTAACCAAACCTTTTTTTTTTTTTTTTTTTTGTGCACACCCACACTCAGTAAATGAGTTGGTGGTCTTAGTTCAGTTTCAGGAGCCATAACAGAAGTTTTCAAATCACAATCTCTGCCATATTACTGTGACTTTGTGAATTCTGCTTTGTGCCACAGACAGAAAGTCCTATTATAGGAGATGGATGAAGGAGGAGATGGCACAAATATGTGCTGTCTATCTCCTTTCTTTCCCAAGAAAAGGATTCCAGCGACTGGCATGGTTATGTGGCAATCAATCATTGTGAATAGGGTAACAGAAATTACTTTCCAATATGCTATGCACAGGATAACCCCTGAAAGTTTGATCGTTTGTTTGGCTCATAGGGACTGAATATCAAGCCTGTGGTTAAAGGAGATATTGGGCTAGTATTCAGCACAAAGATGCAAAAGTTTAGCCAGAAAAAAAATATATATCCAGACTGGGCAGAGGTAGATCTGCTATAGATGCTCCATTAACAACTTCTTACCTGTCTCACAAGGGGTTATTCACCTACTCAGCTACACAGGTTTTATTTCCTTCCATGAAACCTCTACCCCTCATAAATTTACACCTGCTCGGAGCAGGAGAAAGTCTGGGCTTCATCGTTAACTCCTATAATCTTCTACAGAAGGAGAAATGTCTTTTCTATTTTTGGATTCCTCCCAGTGAAAATCATGGGATCTACGCCTTGCCACCTGGGTTCCTTTTAAACTGTCCAATTCCATTGGAATGAAAGAGTAAAAATGTGCCAAGAAAGATATTTGAAATGGGTCTGTTTTGGAGCTCTTTCTCACTGCTTTTAATGAGAACAAGACCACAAGTGCTGCAGCACATTGTGCACTGGTCTGTTTAAAATTTGCTTTGCCATTCCCTACCTATTGAACAAGCATCTAAACACATTAAACATCCACACTCTCTTACTCATACCGGGTACACTACACACATTGCTGCATTCATAAAGATCAGTCACACTCATACATCACTAATGCTAATTTTTTGTTTCAGTTTTAAAATATTTTCAGCAATTTTCCTTAGGTTCCTTTTTTATTGGGGGGGGGGGAGGGATCATCCTGATTGCTTTCCTCCTGCAGGGGGGTCCAACTCCTGCCCTCTGCTCCCAAAAACGGAGCAGTAGCATGTCAAAACAGGGCCATGAGAAAATCATGCATTTGTAAGAATGCCTAACATAGAACCACAGCCCCAAGGTTCCAGTGGCAGCTCACACAGGCGGATTCAGCAAGAAGAGACAATCATTATGGATGTGATTTCATTTCAATTCATTTTGAAAACAAAAACAACATTTTTGGACTGCTTTGGAAAACAAGGTCCTGCAGCTGCCATGCCCCCCACAAAGAAATAAAACCCTTCCCCCAGCCCTTTCTCTATTGCCTCCTACCCCATAAGCCCCTTTTACCCCATCCAGATCTTGAAAATCGGGCAGGAGTGATTCTCAGTTACTCCTCTTCCACTGGTGCATGCTGCCCAGTGGAGCCGGCCAACCTGAAGCTGGCACGATTTTCAATGTTTGCCACACAACCAAATAGTGTTGGCCTTAGGTACGGTAAACACTGACAATAGCACCAGCCTGGGTCATCTGGCACCATTGGGGAATAGGAACAGCAGGGGATCATTCTTTCTGATTTTTAAGCACCAGATAGTGGAAGAGGGTGGGGGAGGGGGGTGGGAGAGGGTCTGGGGAAAGATTTGATATTTTTGGCTGCAAGCCTGGTCCGGCCTTTTTTCTTTTCATTTTGTTTTGTATTCCATTTTTTAATTGCATTTTTTTTTTTTAATATTTCAAATAAAATGTATTGCAATAATTTAGACTCTGCCTATAGGCAGGTTTCTGTTCCAGGCAGATTACTGGAGCATATATACAATAAAATGGACATACATTCAGAAAACACAAAAAATAATTACAATTAAAAAATCTACAGTATCACAAAGTCATAAAATGAAAAAGTTTCACAAAACAGAAGAGCTTTTAGCTTCTTTCAAAACAGTTAATAATCCTGGATCTGTAGTCAAGTCAAAGGAAGCTGATTCCATAACACAGGGGCTATTCCTGGAAAGGCCCGAGCACAAATACTTTTCAGCTTCACAGATCTAAGACTAGGACTATTAACAACTGAGAATTTGCTGAATGCAAATTATGAGATGGACAAAATCATAGTCTTTAAACAAGAAGGACCCTCATCTTTCAGTAAACAATGCACTAATTTCATGATTTGAAACTTTAGCCTTTGTTCCACCAGCAGCCAGTGAAGAGCCTGTAGCACTAGTCAAATATGTTCCCAGAAAGGGCAGCCCAAAATCAATCTGGCTGCCGCATTCAATAACAGCTTGCAGAGCTTCTTAATTGACATCCTGGCATGCCAATATAGAGGGCACTGCAGTAATCTAATGTGGTTAATACAAAGGATTGAATGACAGATCTGAAGTCATATTTATCCAAAATGTACTTCAGTTTCCATAGCTTTCTCAGTTTAAAAAAAAAAACATGCCTAAAACCCCCTGCCTTAGCTACCTTGTTTTTCACCTGAGGGTAAAAAGAAAAGGCAGAATCAAATTGAAACCCCAGAGTTGACGAGAGGGATTATGGTACCCTCATATACAGGGTTGCAGGGTAAATGCAAATGTCACAAAGCAAGAAATCCATAGGATCTAAGTCTTTGAAACATTCAATAACAATTTACTTTCTCTCATCCAAAAATTTGCCTCCTGCCATTATTCACCATGTGGGTAAAAGTGGCGTCTACACTGGTGCAAACAGGAAACGGCACCTGGAAGGCATTCGCATAGATTTTGACAAGGATCCCTAGCTCTTGCAATTTGTCAGAAAGGGGGCATGGGTAGATGTTAAATAAAGCTGGTGACAAACCTGACTCTTGATGCACTCCCAATTGAACAGGTACCCATGATGAAGAGCGCAGACCCAGTCGCAGCTGCTGGAATCTTCCATTAAAAATGGGAAGAACGGGAAGAATGAAGCGAACCATCGCCCAACTGTTCCTGTAATCCCTACCTCCTCCAGTCTTTGCAATAGGATAGCGTGGGAAACAGAGTCAAAGGCCGCGCATACCTCAAGCATCACTTCAACAACTGCATAACCTTGATCAGGTAACAGAGATTAACAACATATCTGTGCTATGGCCTGCTCTAAAGCCACACTAATAATCATTTAGAATCTGTCTCTCAATGAAAAAAAAATCCACAAACTGAGACAATACAACTTTTTCTAAGATTTGTGACAAAGAAGGGATAATAGAATTTGGCCTATAACTTCAGGGCTCAGTTACAGCAAGATTCATACCCATTAAAATGGGTCACACAATTGTATTCTTAAATGTCTGGAACTACACCCTCAGATAAAGATAGATTAAGTAATAGTGTAAGAATCTCTAAAAAAAAACAAACTGCCTTCAAACTGTATAAAACCCATAAAGGACAATTATCAGATGGACTATATTAGTGATGGCTAACCTATGACAAGCGTATCAGATGTGATACGCAGAGACGTTTTTGCTGACACGCGCAGCGTTTCTGGACTATCGGGAATTTTTTTTTTTTTTTAATCGGCTGTGCGACCCTTTAAAATTAGTTTAAAGGGTCG
Source organism: Rhinatrema bivittatum (assembly GCF_901001135.1). NCBI lineage: Eukaryota > Metazoa > Chordata > Amphibia > Gymnophiona > Rhinatrematidae > Rhinatrema > Rhinatrema bivittatum. The sequence goes on along the minus strand of NW_021820928.1, from coordinate 128,593 downwards.
GCGCAGGGAGGCTGATGCGGCGCAGCAACAGGCAGATAGGCAGGGCCGTGGTGAGGCTCACGTCACCACGGCCCGAAAAAAAAATCGCATTTAAACACGCTGAGGCTCCTCCTCCTTCCTGCCTGTGCGGCCCCGGAAGTAAACGTTGCCAGAGCCACATGGGCAGGAAGGAGGAGAAGCATCAGCGCGTGCAGAAGAGAAGCAGCGCTTGCGCTTACGGGTCGCTGCGAATCCCAAGTCGCAGCGGCCTGAGAAGAGGAAGAGGCCCGGTAGCAGGGCCGCCGCGGCCCGAGAGAAGATTAGGGCCACTGCAGAGCCACATCTTGAGGCAACCCGTGAAGAGGAGGCCCATGAGGTGAGAGAGAGGCTGAGGGTCTGTAGAGGGTGTGTGTGTGTGTGTGTGTGTGTAGTGTGCGAGTATGAGATGAGTTGAGAGATTGTGTGTGAGAGTGAGGGCCTGAATGTTTGCAGAGGATAGCATGTGCTTGAGCAAGACAGCATGTGGGATTGAGAGAGAGCCGTGTGGTTTGTGTCAGACAGCATGTGCCAGTGAGAGACTGTGTGTATGAATGGTTGTATGAGAGAGAGTATGTGACAGTTGAGAGCCTGTGTGTGTGTGAGAGAGAGAGAAATGCATGTGAGAATGAGAACCTGACTGTGTGTTTGAGGGAAGAAGATGGAGAGAAAAACAGAAAAAAAAGACAATATAAAAGGAATTGGCCAAAAAAAAGTAAGAAAGGGAAGGTGGAAAAAAAGAAAGGGAAGGTAGAAAAAAAGCCTGTGACCAACCCCAATTAGAAAACTAGCTCAGACAGCAAAGGGTAAAAAAAATAATTACTTTTAGTGATTGGCACATGTAATCTTTGGGAATGTGCAAGAATAGCACTTTCTCTATGCGGATCTCGTAATGTACGAGATCAGCATGGAGAAAGTGGAAGCCCACGGGGCCTGCACAGAGGAGGCAGCAGAATGGGTTTCAGTGTCAGTAGCAGCAATCGGCGCCTCCCCAATAGCCATGCGGCAGCAGTGACAGTGGCAGCAGAGGAATGAGAGAGGTCCAAGGTTGTGTGGCATAAGAAAGAGAGGGGGGTCTGCCTTAGTGTGTGCCTGTATATGAATGGGATTCTGCCTGGGGGTCTGTGTGTGTGAGAATGAATTGGTTGCCTGTCTGGAGGATGGAGCGGGAGTGGTGTTGAAAATGAATGGGAGCCTGCCTGGGGGTCAGTGTGTGTGTGTGTGTGTGTGTATGTGAGATTTGACTGGGAGCTTGCCTGGGTGTGTGTGTTTGTGTGTATGTGAGGGAGCCAGTGAGTGTGAGAGCATGAGTGTGTATGAGAAAAATCCAGGGGAGTAAGAGTTGTGTGTGGGCGGGGCGGGGCGGGGTGTGTGTGGAGGGGGAGAGAGTGTCTTAATTGAAGATTAGCCAATGAAATTCAGCAACAAAAAGCCACTAAGCAGATAAGGTAAAGAATTATTTGTTTTTGCTTATTAATAAGTACATTACATATATTAAAATTATAACTTTTTGTTATTAATTAGAGCTACAAATATCATAAAATTATGGATTTTTTCTAGAAGTGACACACCATCCGAGTTATGCTCGGTTTTTTTTTTTAATGAATTTTGACACACTGAGCTCAGAAGGTGGCCATCACTGCACTATATGATACTTTTAACTGTACTAATGTTTCCTCTACCTCAGTAAATAATCCCACTCTGGTTCCAAAACAGTAATGAAACCCCATCATCAGCAGGTGTGAGGGCCAGCATTAATAGACTCACAAAACTGTGCCTTGTTAGTACCGTAAAACCCTGGGCAGGACAGAACCATTAGACTGGACCCATCTAGAAAGAGAGAAGGACCCAATTCTGCCTCCCAGTTCTCCAAGGATAGTTTCTACTTCTGAGGGCCCAGGCTACCTGTGGGCGGGCGGGGGGGAGAGTAGCTTCAAGGCCCCTTTTGCATTCTCCAAAGTACACAACTTTTCCAGTCTCTGTAAACAGCACTGATAATTTCCACAGTCTACAGCAGCAGGGGAACACACTAAGAAGCAATGCAGTTTCCAACTTTCTTTACTAATAGTTGATAAATTGATTAAAGAATATTACAGCACTTACATTTTTTAAATAGGATTGATGAACAATAATGAAGAAAAATGAATATGTTTGTGACCTCACTCTCTCTAGCAAAGTCTTTGAATTTATGGAAACCAGTTCCTTAACAATTGATCTCCTTTTCTTTCCCAGTTACTCATTCTGAGGAAAGCTTTAGCCTTCTTCCAATTCCCAAATTTATCACAAATCACTTTAGAATGATCAGAGTAAGTCCCTTTTACATATCAGAACACAATTCCAAATTCTCATGCCTTTGCTGAAGTCTTCTTAATGTAACTCCACCCCTGGTGTGCGTGTCCTGCACGAGTGGGGCCCTAAAAGTATTTGTAAGTTCTTTGGGGCAAGAACCTGTGACTAGCTCTTTCTGTGCCCCCTTTCCCTAGGAAGTGGATCCATTTTGTTGGGGGGGGGGGGGGGGGGACGGTTAACTTCAGGGCCCAGTGCAAGGGTGGCTGATATCTGTATATATATATACATCCCTGAGAGAGGGGTCCTTTCTCTGTGAATGCTGCGTGCCCAAATAAAGACACTGGATGCACGGGGCTGTGTTCGAAATTAACGTTTTTACTGATAAAATAGTTGCAGATGGCACAATAATATATATTTCTAGCATCACAGTCTTTCTGGCTCTTCTTACAGTCCTTTTCCTCTATCTGCTGCAAGAGTCTTTCAACAGGCAAGGGATCCTACAATCCTCCTGGAGGAGGGTCCCATTGGGCAGGGATATCTTTTAAACTGGTCAGGAAAACCCCTTCCACAGTGGCCAAAAATCCTGTCCTTATTAGAGATGTGAATCGGAACCAGAATCTGATCGGTTCCGGTTCCGATTCAAATCTTAAAATTTTTATTGTCCGGCCCCGATTGGGTTTTTGTTTATCGGCTGCGCTCGATCCGATAAACAAAAAACCTACCCCGACCCTTAAAAACACGACCCCTTAGCTTCCCCCCACCCTCCCGACACCCCCAAAAACGTTTTAAAATTACCTGGTGGTCCAGTTGGGGGCTCGGGGAGCGATCTCCCGCTCTCAGGCCATCGACCTGCGCTAATTAAAAATGGTGCCGATGGCCCTTTGCCCTTACCATGTGACAGGGTATCCGTGCCATTGGCCAGCCCCTGTCACATGGTAGGAGCACTGGATGGCCGGCGCCATCTTTAAAAATGGTGCGGGCCATGGCGGCCATCCAGTGCTCCTACCATGTGACAGGGGCCCGACCAATGGCACCGGTAGCCCCTGTGACATAGTAAGGGCAAAGGCTATCGGCACCCATTTTGAATACTGGCAGCTGACAGCCCGAGAGCAGGATATAGCTCCAGGACCCCCGCTGGACCACCAGGGACTTTTGGCAAGTCTTGGGGGGGTCAGGAGTCCCCTTACCAAAGGAGTCCCCATTGGTAAGTCTTGGGGGGGTCAGGAGGGTGGGGGGTTTTATTCGTTAGATACGTTGTATTCATGGGGGTTCGCCATACGTTTTGTGACCCCATGAATACAATGAATAGGGACATGTATGTTGCAGATTGCCAATACATTGAAAATGAATGCACACCCCTACTATTGCATAAGTGGGGACATTTTAGAAGGAACGCGCACAGACACTATTCACCATTTTCCCAGTTTGTTCCCAGTTCGCCCAGTTAAGGGATAGAACTTCCAAACTCCCCTAGTTTAATAGCCACCCTTTCCCCCTGTTAGCCCCAACCCTTAAAGCACCGTTGTGTTTCCTAAATTTTTTGGTTTTAAAACTTATACAGCATCCATAGCAGAAGTAAAGTTATGCGGCAGGGGACCCTGGCGCGCACCAGTGCGTGTAGATTTTTATGCACGCATGTCTTGGCCAGGCCCAAACACGCCCGCGCCCTGCCCAGACGATGCTGATGCCCCTCCTCTTTTTGTAAACCTTTTATTTGTGCTTGCAGTGGGAGATACACGATTACTCGGGCGGCTTTTAAAATCCTCTCAGCACACCCAACCTGGCTTGTGCGTGTATCTCACAGTGCTGGGCTTTTAAAATTCACCTATAAGTTTGTACCTAAGGCAATGGAGGGTAAAGTGATTTGCCCCAAGTCACAAGGAGACTGGCAGTGGGGTTTGAATGCTGCTCCCCCTTGTTCGTAGCCCACTGCTCCTCTTCTCCTATGATGAGTTCTTCCATTCCTGGGGGTTCCATGGAGAATGGCAAACCTTTCCTTTGGTGCTTCCCAACAAAGATATATCAGGGCTTCCAGAGCTTTACTACCAAATATTTCTCAGAAGCATTATCCTGGATCCTCATGGGTAGCTATCAGGCTATGACCTCCCTATTCACAGATGGAATCTTGTCTGAATATTCAGGGCTAAGGTGGAACAGAAAAGCCCAGAATTTATGCAGTTGTGGAAACCCTATGCTGACTGATGATTGTCTCAAATAGCTATTAGTCTATTCCCCAGTCTCTAGAGTATAAGGAAACCCTCACATCTCAGAAGACAGTAATATATTTCCTTGTATACCCTAGAGTCAAGGCCTTACTCCCAGTGTCCAAGTTTTCCATGTTCACAGTTGCCCAGAGCAATGGCCCTGAATGCAATACCTCAGGTACCGACTTTCATACATTTCACTCAATTCATGCTCCTCTCAGGGATATTCAGTAACCTAGTGTCGCAAAGACTATGTTTTTTCTCTCTCTAAGGAGGTATAAGGAGTCCGAGCAGATAGGTTTTCACAGTTGCCTTAAGAATAGGTCTTGAGTCTCTTTCAGGGTACTTTAATACTGTAGGTGTGAGCCTTATAGGTTGATAGGGGAGTTTTGATCTGAGGCAGTTGAATCGGGGACAGGAATCCTAGTAGAGAACAAACAGGTCCAGGACTTAACCAAGGACCAGAATCAGCTGCCTAACATTCCATAAATCCTGGCTTCTAGCTCAGAAAGCAGCCCTGGTGATAGCAGTCAATGTAACACCATTAGTTAAGGTGAACAAAATAAAGGAAAAATAGCCCACACATATTGGGCCAGATTTTCTATCATGAGTGCTGGCGTAGATTTGTTTGCACAACCCGGCGTGAACATATCTACGCCCGATTTTATAACATGCACGCACAGTGGCGCGCATGTTATAAAATCCAGGGTTGGTGCGCGCAAGGGGGTGCTCAATTGTGCAACTTGCGCGCGCCGAGCAGCCTTCCTCCGTTCCCTCTGAGGCCGCTCCAAAATCAGAGCGGCCTCAGAGGGAACTTTCCTTCCGCCCCCCCCGCACCTTCCCCTCCCTTCCCCCCCCCCTGCACCTTCCCCTCCCTTCCCCTATCCAACCCCCCCCCCCCCAGCCCTAACTAAACCCCCCCCTGACCTTTGTTGAAGAAGTTACGCCTGCCTCCGTGCAGGCGTAACTAGCGCATGCCGGCTCTCCATCCCCCGGCCTGGTGGCTGTTCTGGAGGCCTCAGTCTCACCCCCAGAATGCCCGGGGCCAGCGCCCCGCCCACGGCCCCACCCCAGGAACGCCCATTTTTTCAAGCCCCGGGGCTTACACGCACCATCGAGCCTATGCAAGCTAGGCTCGGCGCAGGCAGGGGAAGGTTTTCGGGGGTTGCGCGCGTATCTTACGCGCACAACCCTTTGAAAATCTACCCCATTCTGTTAAGTGAGGCATATTTGGTCTGGGACAGAGTTCTTCTCCAGGACCTAACAGGAGCTTACATTGCCAACATCATCATTATACAGACAAATATTTTGAACTGATAATTTTGAGACCCTGAAGTGTAAGAACTATCAGAAGTGGCCTTGGCCCTACTTGGGGTCAGGTGGGGCACATCTAGAAGTGGATTTCAAATCAGCCTGGTAAAGCTCCAAGATAAGAAAGTTCTTTGTCTAAAAAGGTAAAACCAGAGCTAGGGGGTTTGTATATCCTAGTAGAACTATGAATAGTGGAGTTCTGGAACTGTCTTAGGGATACCTTGAGTGGAGGTCTGGACCTGAGAGAGATGGGGGGAGAACTCTTGGAGGTCAGGGTGGTGTCTGGTGTTCCTAGTTGGGAAGCCTGCAGTGGTGATTCGATGGAGTGTGGGATCCAAGGCCTGTTATGGGCCTGGAGTTGCAGTGGGGCCTAGTATGACCGAGGAGCACGGGCCCGAGTCGAGAGGTTGGTGGTAGGCTCAGAATGATGCAGCAGGGACTTATGGCTGGCAGGTCCATCCTATTTGGAGGTTGTAGAGGGCAGATTTGAACCACATTTAAGAATGCCATGGGAGCTCAGGAGTAGTTTTTTGTGTGCTGAGCTAGACCATGGGAGCAGAAGCAGGAAACTCCCATGGGACTAGAAAAGCCACATTTGAAAACTGCAGGAGCAAGAAGAAACTACTGCAGTGCTGCAAGAGACGGTGTCTAGTACAAAAGTAGTAAAAGGAAAAAGAAGCTGCTCTAAGCTTCCCTATGTTTTATCTTGGTCAGAAAAAGAACTATCTTACACATCTTCATAGGTTCAAGGATCTAATCATGAATACTAAAGATTCTGTGACAATTGTAGAATATAGGAGAGCTGTCCTGGAAATCAAAAAGAAATTGCTGATTCTTCTCTGAGGCCTCTCTAAAATGAAAAAAATAAAACCCACTTAGAATTGAAAAGAGAACAGTTGCAAAGTACTATGGAGTGATTGTGTGAATGAATGTGAGCTGTTTTAAGTCAAGAGGAACCAGGATATAGGTGGGACTTGGATTAGTCAGGGTTAATTTAGTAATAGCTGAGCAGCGGTATTGTAACTGTCAGCTTAAATAGTTGTTTTGAATGGATGCAGGGAGAAGTGAATTAAGTAACTAACTTAAAAACATCAGAATGTAGAGAGCCACAAAAAACGAGGTCAAGAGATGCTAATTGAAGTATGAGGAATAAATTTAACAAGAGAATGTAAGATTCTCAATGCAACTTACTGACTAATATGTATTAGAAAATGTCATTTGATAGATGTTATTGCCTGTTGTTTGAATACTTCCTCTGCAACCCGTTACTATTTGTTGCTTTATAGCTATGAATGTTACTTTTGTAAGCCGTTGTGATCCATGCATGGAGCAACGGTATATAAAATGTCTAAATCAAGAAATAAAGAAAAATAAATAAAGTAAATAATAGCTGAGTTATAAATTAAGCTGCATAGAAGTACTGCCAGACTTGCCTGTAGTTCTGAGTTCCAGTTAAGAGGAGTGGCGCTGCTGCTGGACAAAAGAATTCCACAGCTTACATGAGGTAAGAAGAATTCAGCATTAGGAAAACCAAACTGAAATCTTCTGGAAAAGTGTTATCGTGTAGGATCACTTTCTGGCAATGGCAGTTCTGCAGTTTGAAGAAAAACCCAACTGAGAAACTTCTCAGAAGATTTTATAAAAACCCAAATCCCACTCCATTGATATACAGTAACTGTGGATTATTTGTTGAAGTCTCACATTGCTATTTTTTTTTTTATCAGTACTATGTCGATGGCGAGTAAACATTAAAAACATCAGAGCCACCACAATATGACCTCCTTCAAGATACAACCCTCAGAGTTGAGAAGTAAATGAGTAGCAGAGTGCCTTTGATCTCACCAAATCCAGGCTACTGTCTCTTTCAAAACAGCCTATGGTGTATCAATTATTCTTTTATTTCTCAATAGCTAGAAACTAAAGTTCAATAAACTGTCCAGACAACATTTTAGTGTCAGTTGGTCAGATTCTCTTTTTGAGTTATTAAAGTTAGGAAGCAGGAGAAAGACAGACCCCTTGTGGCAAGAGTTCTAGCTGCGAACCTCAGCTAAGAGTGTGCAGCCAACATTGTAAACGACAGATCTTACATGAGAGAAACAATAAAAACCACTTTTACACAAAACAGTGCATTGACAGAGAAGGAGAGGCAGAGAGAAAGGGGGGAAAGCATAAAGGACAGAAATAGGAAACAGTTCAGGAAAAAATATAAAAGAGCGCAAAACAAAATACAGCCTAGGGGAAACATAAAACATGGGAAAAAGCACAAACCAGAGAAACAGAAAGGAGTAAGTCAGGTCAGGGGTTACAGCCATTGGTGGCATGAAAGAGGACCATGTAGTGGACTTGACTTACATTTTGGAGCCTCTGCAAGGTCAGTTTACAGGAAGAGACAATATGTCCCTTTAAAGGATCCATTCCTTCAATCTTGTCCTTCAGCAGAGGACATTGGAATGAAGGCATAACTCGCAAATCTCTCTGAGAGCAGAGACTGGCTCTGACTTGCTGCAAGAGACACAGTCACAGAAGCGCTCTTGCTATTTTCTCAGATTAGATATTTATTTCTGAGGAGTCAAGAACACAAGCTTGCTGCTATGAGAGGTCTCATTGACTTGGAACTGAGCTTAGTTTTGAAGGGATCTGGCATCTCCTCCTCTCAAGATTTTTAGGTTAGAATCTCTTTAAGTCTTGCTGTTGAAGTCAGTCTCCTTAGTGCCTTTAGCAATTTTAAAGGAATGTATATCTCTAGGCCCAATATTCTCCTTCTTCAGAAGGTACTAGTGCATCACTTCTGTCAGAATCAGGCTTTCCTCAGTTATGATGGTGAGAAAATCAGGCAAAGAAGGCCAGGTCAGGGAGGCCACTTCTAGTCTGTTGTAAATTAGCTTTGAGGTGTTTGTAGGGGACCGGTTTCTTTTTTGGTCTATTAATGTGATATTTTAAAGCACAGTGGTTTCTAGAGCATCAGTTTTAGGGGTAATCAAGGACAGGACAGGAGCACTTTGGCCTGCTGTAGCAATAGTTTGCAGGTCTCTAAGGGCCAGTGATTCCGCTCGGTGCAGGTTCAGGAGTTAGAATCTGTCTTTCCAGAAGATAATGGCAGGGCATCACTTTTGTCTCCATTGTATCCCTGTTCTAAGCACCTCAATGTGAATGTGCACGCCGGCAGAGGCTATGCTTTGGATGCCGGAGTCTGGAGTAGGGTTGCCAATTGTCATGAATCTTTCTGGGGTTAACAGATTTTGGGGTACAGTATGGAAAAAAAGAAGGGGAGATAAAATGTTCAGAAATGTCCAGATTTTAGCCCTCCAGTTGAAGCTTTGAATCCAAATTTCCCTTCTGATTAGATAAACAGTATATATTTGGTAGCTGGTCTTTTATTCAGTATGTGCTGGATACATTTATTTTGTGTCACCTACATAGACTTCATTCCATGATTTAATCAGAGGCCTAAATATTTTTACAAAACAGTAGCATGGCTCCTGGGCTGGTAAAAGCAAACCGTTTTCAGAGTAAAACAGTTCTAGAACTAGTGATCATGATATAAGGCTCTAATGCAGTATACTCAGGAATAACATAAGAAAATGTTTCTTCACAAAAAGTATAGTGGATGTATGGAACAACCTCTCAGTGGAGATGACAGAGGCAAAAACAGTAACAGTTCAAGAAAGCACCACACAAGTACAAAGAATCATTAACTGGAAAGAAATGACTGGAAAGCCAGAGATCAACTAGGGTTGATAACTGGCTCCAGATTTTCAGGACAGATTGATCCAATCCTGGCTTTACCCCATGGAATGCTGGGACTTATTATGATTTCCCTATTGTATTCCCTTAGAAAATTAAGACTATAAGTACTTGCATGCAGGAGAGAAAACCCAGTACAGGATCAGCCTGTCTTGAAAATCTGGAGCCAGTTGACAGCCCTAAGATCAACTAGGGGAAGTTAACTGGTCAGACTAGATGGATCCTTATCTGCTATTATATTCTCTATTTCTGTGTTTTTCCAATGGTGAAGCATGGCAAAAATCACATGTGCAAAAATCTCATCAGCGAAGATATTAAACAGCATGTCCATGTGGTTGGAAATTTGATGGTTGAAAGTTGGCAACCCTAGATCTGAGAGCTATTGTGATTTCTTCCAACCCGATCAAACTGATCTGGGTTACATTTAAACTTTATACCTTTAAAGTTAATTTTAAAAATTCATTTATTTTCAAAGTGACCTTTTTTGTGTATGGCAGTTCTATGTTGCAGGCAGCAAATAATAAAGCAGAGATGTTGAACGGTATATTAGATGGTGTCAAACCAATTAAAGATGGGATAGCACTAAAGGTTCTAGGATCCTTGTAAAGGTGTGTGAATCAATCAATTAATGAAGAGAAAATTCAAGCATTTCCAACTTTTTTTTCACAATGTACAGGAAAAGTTTCAGTCCTCCAACACGAACCATGTTTCGCCACATGGGCTATTTTTCTCGACTCAGTCTTCAAGTGCCAATCTCTCAAATATCCTCAGGAAATCACAGTGGGCACACCTTGGCCTCCCTGACCCACTTCTTAAAACATTTGAATGACTTGTCCTGCATCACCTCTTGCTTATCGACTTTGACAATATCTTTTCATTCCAGAATTTGTCTCGTTCAGAGCTCTTAGCCATTAAGGGTCTGGCATCTGACTCCTCCATTGTCAGCAAGCCAGCTGTCAAAGGGGGAGGGGGTGGTAGTATTAAACTGGAAGATTATATCCAGGAAATAGACCGTCAACTATTGGATCATCATTTTTAGAGACACCTTCCATCAGACCCCACTCCAGGCCTGTCAATTGAGATTTCTCAACTAGCCAACACAGGTTTATCCCAACACTACCTCACTCCACATGAAGCCAATTTTCTTGATTAAAAACACCCTATCACCCCCATCTTTTGTGTGCTCCCAAAAATTCATAAATCTCTAGTTGATACCTTCTTGAGCCTCTCTCTATTTTCGTTGACAAGTTCCTGGCGCCTTTCATCCCCTTGATCCCCTCTTTTGTTCAGGACTCAAGCCATCTTTTTGGTTTGCTGCAAGAGCTCTCTTTGCCTGACTCACCTTGCTTTTTAGCTACTCTAGATATCAAATCCCTGTATTCTAACATCCCTCAGGTGAAGGCTATAGAGATTGTACACCACTTTGGAGCAGCGAGAAGCCCTGTGCTGGATACCCCCTGATTTCCTGGTTTCTCTCACCAGCAAACCTCTGAGAAACAATTTCTTCACCTTCCAGGGCTCTTTTTATCAACAATCAAAGGGATGGCTATGGGTGCCGCAATGGCTCCAGATATCACTTACCTATATGTGGCCAATTTTGAGAGACTTTTTGTTTATACATCTTCCTTTTCTGGGCTGACCACCACATGGCTACAGTATATTGATGATGTTTTTCTGGTATGGACTGGCACCGCCATACAATTCTATATGTTCCTTGATCTATTGAATTCCTATGATCCTATAGGCCTGCGGTTTCAGGCCCAGATACATCCCTCCACTGTCTTGTTTTGGACATTTCTATCACACTACATTCTGATGTCTTTTCCACTTCCCTTTTTCTTTAACACATTGACCGTAACACCCTTCTTCAGTTCACAAGTCATCACCCTAAAATTCTGCATGAGAATATACTGGTTGGCCAGTTCTTTCACTTTAGGAGACTCTGGTCCTCCTGGGAAGACTTTATGATCCAGGCCTGTTCCATGCTAGCACATTTTCAATTGCATGGTTACCCATATACACTTTTGAAACATGCTATGAAACATGCACTTTATAGTAATCATGAGCTCCTTCTATTACCACAGAATCAGCCTCCATCTTCTGAACTCACTTGCGTACTGCCATTTTCTTCAAATGTCAGTCACGACTGTTAAGTAATACAAATGTTCTGGCACGTGCTCTTACCACACTCACTGTTCCAAAACCTTCCCTGGTTCGTGTTTACTCATGGTCAAAATCTTAGAGATATGTTTGTATCATCTGAGCTGCATCCTATATGCCATGATGCTCCTGAAGCTCTCGGCCACGCACCTTGTGGCACATGTGCCGCCTGACCCTATTCTGAAAGAATATGCAATTTTAGCCACTCTAGAACTGGCCAATCATTTCTGCTTCATCACCCTTCCACCTGCAGTACCACTGGCATGGTATATGTTGTTTCAATGCCCTGCCCATTGCTCAGGCTTTAAAACCGATATTTTTGAACATATGAGCTGCATACGCAAGTCTCATGAAGAGGCTCCTTTGGTCCTAACACTGGCAAGATTCCCACCAGCAATTAGAATACTTCAGTTTTTTCGCGTTCAAGGTTCCCATCCTATGGTCTCGTGGGGGAAATTTTAGCGAATGGCTGATCAAATGGCTGGTTTGAACTACAACATTCATTGGTCAACTTTTTTCTAGCCCTCCACCTCCTTTTCAACTCCTGTTCCTCTCTCCTCACTCATTTTCCTGTATACTTCTCTTTCATTTACAGTCCCACTCCTCCCCGTGCCTCCCCCCTTCCCCTTCCTGTTGCTCCCCCCTTTCCCCATCCTCCTTCCTCCTTCCCTTCCTCCTCCCCTCTCTCTCCCCCTCCCCCATCTGTTAATATTCCAGCCATCTCCATTCAGTGGATTGGTCCTCAGACATTTCTTCCCTTCTTACACCTTGTAATTTGCGCTCTAATCCTTCCCCCTTTATCCATTAACAATTACAATTATAATACAAGGTTTCCACGAGTTCTGTGTCCACATTTTTCTTAACGTTTTTCTTAAAGTTTGCTTCTGTTATTTAACTACCCTTGCGGTCCCTTGTCTTTGGTTTCACATGGTTCCAGAGCTAACCCCGCCCCACCAACCTTCATTTAAATACAGCCTTCTCATCACGAGAGCACCCTTGCGGACACTTTGCATACACACTGTGATGGTGTGTTCCCTGCTGCAGTCTTTATTTCCGTTCTCTCGTCCTTTTGATTGCAGCCCCGGTTTTTTACCAGTTTTTCCTTTGGTTTATTTTTTTTTGTTTGTTTTTACAGGTGATCTATTTAATATCTAAATGTTATTTTTCATGTCAGTGCTTCGGGCGACTTCTTCCATGCAAAATCGGGCATGCCCCCCTTCTGAACGCTTGCATACAGAGAACGGCCTTCTCTAGATGGCCGTTGGCTGCCTGATTGATCCCATTTATGTTCTTGGATCACTGTTTCTATGGAATGTCAGCTCTGTATTTTTCGCCTGGCTTTAATCTCACGTAGGGTTTATTTTTATAATGCTCAGTTACATTTCTTATTTTTCATCTAGAAATATTTCCACAAGGCTTTGTTATGAACTACATCTAGCATTTCCTTCGCGCAGTATGTACTGTTTGTTTAAATACTCTGTTCATGATTCTTCGTGCTCTCGTGTCCATTTCTAATTAACTTTTTGTCCCTTTGTAACAGTGCATGGATCAGACTACATAGTAGGGATGTGAATTGTTTTTTGATGATTTAAAATATCATCCAATATATTTTAAATCATCAAAAATCGTTAGAGCCGCGATACAATAACAATTCCCCCGATTTATCGTCAAAAAATCGTAAATCGGGGGAAGGGGGAGGGGAAGGGGGAGGGCGGGAAAACCGGCACACTAAAACAACCCTAAAACCCACCCCGACCCTTTAAAATAAATCCCCCACCCTCCCGAACCCCTCCAAAAATGCCTTAAATTACCTGGGGTCCAGAGGAAGGGTCCCGGTGTGATCTTTTACTCTCGGACCTCCTGTGCGTTGTAGAAATGGTGCCGGCCGTACGGCAACACGATTCGACTGCCGGAGGTCGTTCCGGACCCCCGCTGGACTTTTGGCAAGTCTTGTGGGGGTCAGGAGGCCCCCCCAAGCTGGCCAAAAGTCCCTGGGGGTCCAGCGGGGGTCCGGGAGCGATCTCCTACGCTCCTGCCGTCGGGGGACAAAAAAACAAAATGGCGCCGGCGCTACCTTAGCCCTGTCATATGACAGGTCAAACGTAGCGTCGGCGCCATTTCTACAATGCACAGGAGATCCGAGAGTAAAAGATCACACCGGGACCCTTCCTCTGGACCCCAGGTAATTTAAGGCATTTGGGGGGAGTTTGGGAGGGTGGGGGATTTATTTTAAAGGGTCGGGGTGGGTTTTAGGGATGTTTTAGTGTGCCGGTTTTCGATTTACACGATTTACACGATATTTAAAAAACCCAAACTGCGACGATCCGATTCCCTCCCCCTCCCAGCCGAAATCGATCGTTAAGACGATCGATCACCCGATTCACATCTCTACTACATAGTAACCCGCTGGGACGTCGTACAACTAGGTACCTTTGCTATCCTAATCAGCGCCATGTCTATGCTCCTTTGCTTGCTTTTTCTAATGCTTCAGATTTGTCTCTGCTACTTTCTTCCTTTTCCTCTCTCCTTTCCCCCTCCCCCCTTTCCTTCCTCATTTTCAAACTTATTTTATTTTATTTTCAAGCCTTATTTCTGGTTGCTCTCCCTTCCATCTCAGGTTTTGTTAACTTTAAATGCTTTTTCAGTGGTGTGCCCACTTTTACACTATGTTCCAATCATTATGCAAGCTGTATTTATAATTGTTCGCATATCTTTAATTATTCATTTTTTATTTTTTAAATTTAATTTCCATTTAACTGTATTATCATTTTGTTCAACTGTATTATTTTCTATTCTAAAATCACCCATTTATGTATATGTATATGCTTTCTCCAGGCAGCTAACTCTGCCGCTTAGTGTCTTGTTGATGTTTTTTGTGTGTCATGGATCCGTGCTATTTTCTTACATTAATTGCTTTGCTTTATTCTCATTTGTTGGCAGTTGGGTTTTTGGGCCTCTGTCCCTCCCGATGCAGCCCAAGTGACAAAATACAGTCCGTATCGGAGGACCAAAACATTTCCTGTACACTGTGAATAAAAGTTAGAAATGCTTGAAATGCCTCTTCATGAATTGATTGATTCACAAACTCTTACAAGGATCCTAGAACTTTTAGTTCTATGATGTAAACACAAAGTTTTAGTTACATGATATGAATGAAATTTTGTTGCTTCTACTTTTTTTTTTTAAATATTTAATGTGTAGACAGCAGATTCCCCTTTGTTTCATATACATATTAATACAACTACTACAAAATGAGTAGAAGGAAAAGGATGAGTACCCCTCCTCCACCCTTCTACAGCTCACTTGCAAAAATTACATGCCCACCAGTATTGGACACTAGCACACACTCTGGGAAAAATTAGTAGTAACTTTGCTGCCCTGAGCAACTTTTGCTCTCCTTCCAGTCACACAGCTAATCTGACTGGCAGGAGAGGAAAAGAATCTGGCAGCTGCAGGAATAGCTTAGAGAAGTACCAGACCACCAACTCCACTCTCTTGCTACGTGAGGGATGGATTGGGGAGGGGGAGTGAAAAGCTTTCAAGCTATGGACTCAGAGATTGTGGGCCTGGGTTTGGAAGTAGGAACTGAGAGATGAGGTGGAAGAATAAATGGGGCTAAAGGATAAGGTTTGGAGACAGGGAGCTGGGGAGTAAATGGATTGTCCACATTGACATTACTTCTGGTAGAGCAGAAGGTCCCACTGAACTTGGGTTGGAAAGGGCCCCTGCCACCAAACTAAGTTTAGGTAGGGAAGGTCCCACTCTGGACTCTGCACCCCCCCCCCCCCCCCCCCCCCTTGGGTCAATCCTGGCAGATGGGAATATATTTAAGAGCCCAGGGTTTAGCTACATCCCAAACTTAGGTAAATCTTTTAAATAGGATCTCTAAATGATTTTTTCAGATTATAAGCAATCTAAATCAAGGAAAGAAGGTAATTATGCTTATTTGCAAGTAGCACGCTGTTTCCTAAAATGAGATCAGGCAGGACATCTTGAGTTTAAAAATAATACATCCTCCCAACCTTTTCAGAATGTACTGTTAAGAACAACAAAAGGCCTGATTTCGTCTACATATATATATACAATTTTTATTGCATGTTGATACAAGACCCACCTGATCACTGCAAGGCATGGGAGTAGGAATTAAATATTGAATTTTGAGAAGAAAAATTATCAGATGTTTGAGAGTGAAAGATGCTTTGGTTTGTATGCTTGATCTGGAGAACAGTTATGAAAGAAAAAGATTTTGTTCTGCATTTGTTAAATGTATAGAATTAATTTACCTATAGAAATAATTTAGCTAAAAGATATAACAGAGAACTTCCCCCCCCCCCTTCCTTTTCCATCCCAAGTGAGAGTATCACTGCACTCATTTAAATTTAGCCAAAGAAAACTTCCATTCAATAGGAAGGATTGAAAAACAAATAATCTGAGCTTTATCCAGAGTTCCTATTTTGAATTTCTTTAGTACTATGAAAATCTAGGAAAATACAGTTGTGTTCATATGTTTACATATTCCTGGCAGAGTTTGTAAGATATGTAGCATTTTAAGAAAACATGAGTGATCAGATAAAACACGTCTGTTGTTTTTAATGTGTTTCAAATTAAATTATTATGAATCACAGAATAGCACAATCATTAAACAAACCATAGCAATAAGGGAAATAATAAAATTTGCATACCTTTAGTTCTTAATATCATGTATTTCCCCTCTTTGCATCAATGATGGCTGATTCTGAGAAGGCGAAGATTCTGTAGGATTTACTGCATCTTAATCCTCAGGGACTTGGCCTAGGAGCAGACTGGATGGTTATAATTTTCCATGGCTGAGGCTAGTGCTTACACAGAGGCCAATGTACTAAGTTTCAAAATCTTTCTCTAAAAAGGATTTCTGTGCAAGAACTGCGAAAACACCTACAACAGTGCAAAAATGTAGATGTTTTGTGCTAAGTTTTGTGTATGAAACATTTTTGTAAAAGCGGTCTTCGCAGTACTAAACTTTCATACTTAGTCTTATGCACATGCAAAAGTTGCTCCTGAGGTTAGCCAGTGCCATTTTGAAACTGTACATGGATGGGTCAGGACTAAGTAGGGATTTCCATCATTTTGATGGGGTAAGCTTTTGTGTACATGGGGATGAGGCATGGGAAAAGGTGATACCAGATGGGGATTTTCATTGATTTGGTGGGGAGGGGGGAAGGGTGGGGGGGAAACAAGGAGGTAGAGCTTTCCTACAGGTTCTTACTTTTACTTTCTTGGCCCATGAGGGACTTGGAGTGGTAGGGCCCCTAAGACCACAAGGGACTTCACTTACACTTAAGAAGTAATGTTGGTGGGTGCTCACATGACTGCCCATGCTGGGTCACAGATCACAAGACAGGTTCACACTAAGCCACAGCTGAGAACATGCAAAAATCCTGGCCATGGCAATGCACAGAAATTTCACATGCTATTATGCTATACATGCTGTGAGCTTGGAGCTTATTAATAAGTGTAGCAACCCAGAGAAAATATCATGGATAAGTACATCAGCATCACAGAGAGATGATTACTCTCCAGCTCTCTCCTGTAGATTCCTCTTAATTCTCAGGGGTGAAAACCCTAATGGTCTCTTAACACAGGAAAAAGGGTTTCACAAACTAACACGGGTTTAAAGACACACTGTATTCTCAAGAACAGGGAACTCAAGCCAGAGCTGCAGCACGCCTATGGACAATATGGCCTGGGCCATAAGTGCCATGACCCAAAGGGCGCCATAGTGACAGTGGCCAGTCACATGCTGTCAAAAGCATCCTGGGGCTTCAAGAGGAGCAGCAGCGGCTTTCCAGTAGCAACATGGTTGGCGAGAACCTGAGGAGGAGCAGCGCAGCAAGCACTGGGATAAGGAACAGGAGGCCAGTACAGAAGGCTCAGTCCTTGTGACCAAAGAACAAATCTTCCCATTGGGTGCGGGAGCTGAAGGAGGAGATTGCTGATGCTGACCCTCTGCTTGGAAAGGGGGGAAAAATGAGTGAGAGAGAGAACAAGCGTGTGTGTGTATGCATGAGATAACATGTATGTGTGTTGGTGAGGGAGAGCATGTATGTGTGAGTATGTGTGAGAAAAAGAGAGAGTGTGTGTGTGTGTGTAGGGATCCTGTCAACTCCCTACTACAGTTTAGTGAGGATATACCATTAGTGTAGGGAGAAATATAATAGTAACCTTGTGGGTTTACAGTAGGGGTGTGCATTTGTTTGCATTGTATTGGCAATCCGCAACGTATATGCCATATTCGTTGTATTCGTGGGGGGTCACGAAACGTATGGTGAACCCCCACAAATACAACGTATCACTAATGAATAAACCCACACCCTCCTGACCCCCCCCCCCCCCCCAGACTTGCCAAAAGTCCCTGGTGGTCCAGTGGGGGTCCTGGAGCGATCTCCTTCACTCGGGCCATCGGCTGCCAGTATTCAAAATGGCACCGATAGCCTTTGCCCTTACTATGTCACAGGGGCTACCGGTGCCATTGGTTGGCCCCTGTCACATGGTAGGAGCACAAGATGGCGCTGGCCATCCATTGCTCCTACCATGTGGCAGGGGCCGACCAATGGCACCAGTAGCCCCTGTGACATAGTAAGGGCAAAGGCTATCGGTGCCATTTTGAATACCCGCAGCCGACAGCCCGAGTGCAGGAGATCACTCCAGGACCCCTGCTGGACCACCAGGGACTTTTGGCAAGTCTTGGGGGAGGTCAGGAGGGTGGGGGGTTGTAGTAAATTAAATGTAAAGGGTTGGGATGGGGTTTTTTTTGGGAAATGAATGCATATGTAACTAATGAATAGATGGGGGTCCCCTGAGAGTGTATGCAATGGATTTGGGTCCCGACGAATACGAATAGCAAATGGGACGAATCCGTCCCTCCTGCACATCCCTAGTTTACAGTTCCCACATGTGGAAGCTAGTAATGGATGTGTCTCTCTGGCTTATAGAGCCTGACCACAATTTTACCATGCAGATTCCCTTATTCTCTTTTGTGGAGGCAACATGCCTTGGTTGTCATCTGAGTTTTTAGGGTTTTTTTTTTTTAATTAATTGAGTTAATGCCTCCATGGAGCCTTTTATTTGGATGGTAGTTTCTTTCTACCATCTCAGTCCACCCTATAGTCTCCAATTAATTTATTTAAGTTTGGAGTACCCAGTAACTTGGGCCTTAGTAAAGCTAATTTAATTTCTGCTCTACAATCTAATGGGAGAAGTTCTCTTTACTCAAGAGGAACCTGTGATCATTAAAATCCAAGGAGTGAATGACTTTCAGCCATTCTGAGAGGAAGAAGGAGAAAGATGAAAGAGGGGAAGAGTTTAGATCCCATTTAGGGCCTAAAAATATTTACTGGCATTGGGAGGAATAAAAGGTATCACCCTGGTGCTGAAAAGGAGATGAGGAGAAGGACTTGTGCCATTCAGATACTGTGAGGAAATTAAGGAGTTCAGAGGGAGAAATTATGAGGATGAGGTAGGAGACAAATAAATGTGTAAAATGAATTCCATCTTTGATACTTTGCCTACATTGGGAGGAAAGCAATCAACTTGTAGGGATGTGCAGAAGGAAAAAATGTGTTGCTATTTGGTATTAATTTCACTGGGACCCAACTTCGTTGCATTCGTTTCATAGGGGGGAAACCAATTCATTGATATGTTTTATTCGTTTTCTGATTTCCCATTAAAGTCAATGGGGGAAGTATTTGCAACCTATTTTTGGCTGCAGAATTGGAGTTTTCTTATCAATTCTGATGAAACTTCTGGGGATCTATCATCAGAACAAGAAAAGAGCTCCAAGGTACTTAGACTGTGGCAAAGTGGCACCAAAGTGGCATAAATATCTTGAGGCATTTAAAGGGGCAAAGGGGTACTAGGAGTGGCAAGAGTGCTTTAACAGAGGCACATAGCACCAGCGACAGTGTGAAAAACACACCACAGCTTCAAAAGAGAGCACCGATAACAGATGCATGAACCCTCAAAGACAGTACGATAGGCAAAGAGGCGAGACAAGTGGCATCAACATCCTACAGCACAATGAAGGGGGAACATAGCAAGCAGAAAGACTAGCACCAACACACTGAGGAACCATGATAGTGGCAAGAACACCTCAAGGAGTTGAGTGAGTCATCTGGTGAATGGCAGCAAGGCAGAGTGGCAGAAAGCTGATAGGGGCAAGACAGGCTGGCAGAGTGGAAGTAGTCTGGTCCCTGTGGTTTTGATAGGGGCAAGAAAGGCTGGCCCCGGGGAGAGTTTCCTTTCCTTTGAGCAGGAAAGGGCTCCCTACAATGGGTTCGCCCTCTAGAGTGGGGTGTTTCCATTGGCGTCTAGTGAGCTCTCACTAGTCTTTTAAAATCTGGTGGACGTAGCAGATATACAAATGAGAATTTTGAAGCCCGAGGAGGAGGAGGGTGCATGTGAACAGCGGTTCAACATGGGTCAACAAGTACTAAGAGAAAGGCTGGCAGGCTGGGAGAGTTCCCTTTCCTTTGAGCAGGAAAGGGCTCCAGGATGGTCAGGCACAGCATTAGAGGTCAAGCTCTTTTAGGGTCGTAAGGCCTGGATGGACAGGCACAGCATTCGAGGATAGAGGTCAAGCCCACGTAGAGACATAAAGCCTGGACGGACAGGCACAGAATTTGAGGATAGAGGTCAAGCCCACATAGAGACATAAAGCCTGGATGGACAGGCACAGCATTTGAGGATAGAGGTCAAGCCCACGTAGGGACATAAGGCCTGGATGGACAGGCACAGCATTTGAGGATAGAGGTCAAGCCCACGTAGGGACATAAGCCCTGGATGGACAGGCACAGCATTCGAGGATAGAGGTCAAGCACATGTAGGGACATAAGGCCTGGATGGATAGGCACAGTATTTGAGGATAGAGGTCAGAGAAAGTTATTTTTTACTCAACGCACAATTAAACTCTGGAATTTGTTGCCAGAGGATGTGGTTAGTGCAGTTAGTATAGCGGTGTTTAAAAAAGGATTGGATAAGTTCTTGGAGGAGATGTCCATTACCTGCTATTAAGTTCACTTAGAGAACAGCCACTGCCATTAGCAATGGTAACATGAAATAGACTTAGTTTTTGGGTACTTGCCAGGTTCTTATGGCCTGGATTGGCCACTGTTGGAAACAGGATGCTGGGCTTGATGGACCCTTGGTCTAATCCAGTATGGCATTTTCTTATGTACTTATGTTCAAGCCCACGTATGAACATAAGGCCTGGATGGATAGGCACAGCAATCATGGATAGAAGTCAAGCCCTTTTAGGGACATAAGGCCTAGACAGACAGGCATAGCATTCAAGGATAGAGGTCAAGCCCATGCAGGGACATAAGGCCTGGACGGTCAGGGACAGCATTCGAGGATAAAGGTCAAGCCCATGTAGAGACATAAGGCCTGGACGGACAGGCACAGCATTCAAGGATAGAGGTCAAGCCCATGTAGGAATATAAGGCCTGGACAGATAGGCACAGCATTTGAGGATAGAAGTCAAGCCCACATAGGGACATAAGGCCTGGATGGACAGGCACAACAATCAAAGATAGAGGTCAAGCTCATGTAGGGACATAAAGCCTGGACGGACAGGCACAGCATTCGAGGTTAGGGGTCAAGCCAACATAGGGACATAAGGCTTAGACAGACAGGCACAGCATTCAAGAATAGAGGTCAAGCCCATGCAGGGACATAAGGCCTGGACGAACAGGCACTGCATTCGAGGATAGAGGTCAAGCCCACGTAGGAACATAAGGCCAGGACGGACAGGCACAGCATTCGAGGATAGAGGTCAAGCCCACGTAGGGACTTAAGGCCTGGACAGACAGGCACAGCATTCGAGGATAGAGGTCAAGCCCTTTTAGGGACATAAGGCCTGGACAGACAGGCACAGCATTCGAGAATAGAGGTCAAGCCCACGCAGGGACATATGGCCTGGACGGACAGGCACAGCATTCGAGGATAGAGGTCAAGCCTCAGCCAGGTCCCACCAGTGTGCTGTCAGGGAGAGGTAAGAGTGTACAGCATTCATGGCGGTCCAGATATCGCAGGTGAAATGCACACTCCCCTGTGCCTTAGCTAGCAGTGCTTGGATGCGACTGCAACACTGCTTGTACAGGCTGGGGATAACCTTTCTGCTAAATGTGGTTCTGGAGGGGACTTTGTAATTTGGAACTACAACCTTCAGAAAATGCTTGAATCCCACATTCTCCACTAACTGCAAGGGCTGGTCATCAAGGGCAATCATTTCCCCAATGCTCCTGGTTACAACTTTTGAGGCTGCCTGCCTCCTACCCCAGGATAGCGTTACCGCCCTTCACCCCTCTTCCTCCATGGTGGGTTGTCACTTCTGCCACATGGCAGGGGGCTGCTAGCCTGCCACCTGACTGCTAGAAGGTGCTGAGGGCATGGGGTGACTCTGCTCCTTTTCAACCACTTTATGCTGCGTGGGAAAAGGGGTCCCCTGACTGGTACTGCCACCATCCCCAGATGGCAGTACTGTTGTTGGGTGTTGCCTCTTCATATGATGTGTCATGTCAAAATTAGATAGATGTCTCATTTTCTTGCCTCTGCTAATAGCCCTGCCACAGTAATTACACCGATCAAAATGTGGGTCCTTCATCACCTTAAAGTAGCTCCAGATTGCAGATGTCTTTTGTGATCCCTTCTCTATCGCCTTCAGGTTGGATGCTGGCACTGGAGCTGATAGTAGTGGGTGCACCCTGAAAAGCAATGCCAGGGGCATCAGTCACCCTCTGTGCCTGCGCTGACTGCTCTTCCTCCTCATCATCATCAGTTTCATCTCTCCCCTGCAGCACTGAAGTGGAGGCTAAGACAGGACTAACACATCCTCCTAAAACTTCATCAGCTATTACTTCTTCCATTTCTGATGAGAATCCCACACAAGATGATTCTTCATCAGAATCAGAAGCAAACAGTGCCTGCGCTACATTGTCAATGCTAAGTCGAGACTGCTGTCGCACTGCTGCTTTTGGGTGTCGCTATTTTGTCTTGCATGACTCAGCCTCCCCTTCCCTCACCTCTAAAACTACAGGGTCAGAAACAGCAGGTGGCGATGCATCATGTTTAGATTTCATTTTTTTCTGGATGGAACTGTCTGCCCCTCCAGAGATTTTAGATTGGAACAGGTCCCTTTTTAACTTTAATGGGGGACTGGCACTCCCTTTTGAGGTGTCTCCTTTCCGAGTCCCAATCACCCGACCACGTCTAGCTTTCCCTGACATTATGGATTTAATATCACTGCCTACTAGGGATTTCAATTAAAAGAATTATTTCCAAAAGAGGCCCACTGGGGATTTGGATTCATAGATTACTGCTGTCCCAATATACGTGAGTCTGCTAAACTGCCTGCCCACAAGCACAGTGACTTGATGTGGACTAATGTAATATATGTGCACACACCAAGCTTGTAACTACAAAAGAGGCCCAATGGGGGTTTGGCTTCATGGACCACCGTTGTCCCAATATACATGAGTCTCCTAAACTGCACATATGTCCCTCCCCAGAGAAGGCTGTGCATCTGTCCCTCACCAGAGAAAGGGCCTTCTCCATAGCTAGTACCTACCTCTGGAACTCCCTCCCCCCCTCCCTCCGAATAGAGCCGTCACTCAACAAATTCAAAAAAGGAGTCAAAACATGGCTCTTTAAGCAGGCATACCCTGACACAATTATTACGTAGACCTCACCTAAATGGACCTTTTTCTAAGACTTTCCACTGCCAGCCCTTCCCCCTCCTCCCCTTTCCTCCTGTGCCCCATACCCCTTCCCCTCCTCCCCTCTCCATCACTGCCCCTTACCCTCTCCCCCTGGAATATTCTACACATTTGTAACCCCTGTTTTACGTACACAATGATAAAGATAAAGTTGTATAGATTGTACAAAGTTATTCTCTTTCTACTTTTTCTACCCTCCCTATCAGTTCTTTTTATGTTATTATATATAATCATATAATGTTTTTACCATGCTCTTTTTTACACCATTTGCTTTAACTATGATATATTATTCTGTTCATTGTATTTTCCTCCTTTTCAGTTCAATGTAAGCCAGCATGATGTGCCTTACAAATGTCGGCAAAGAAAAGCCTATAAATAAATAAATAAATAAATAAATAAATAAATAAATAAATAAGGCACAGTGCCAAGAGGCTCAATGGGGATTTGGCTTCACAGACCTCCTCCATCCCAATATAAGTGACTCTGCTAAACTGCCTGCCCACAATGCCCTGATGTGCACTAATGTAATGTATGTGCACACAACAAAGTGGTAACTATAAAAGGGGCCCACTGGGGATTTGGCTTCACAGATCACCGCTGTATGAGTGTGCAAAACTACCCAGTGTCCACTGTCACTGATGCCCAGTGCACTGCCTAGTGCTTTCTTGGATTAAAAGAGCACAGAGAGACAGTGAGTTCAATAAAACAAAACTGCAGTTAACAAAAAAGCCTGGCTTGGCACAGCAGCAAAATTGATGAAATATATTTTTCAAGGTCAATTCTATCAAACTAGCTACAAATTGAATATATCTCCCACCCACAACACCCAAATGCTGCTTGCAACAGATCCCTGGGGGTAAAATAAGCAGCAAAATGCAACTGCTAGTGCTAGCAGCTTCTCTCAATGGCACAGAGAGACCGTCTCAGATCAATAAAAAAATTTGCAGTAAAAAAAACAGGGTTAGTAGCTGGCACTGCAGCCAAATCGAACAAATATCTTTTTCTATCAATGCAGCTAGCAATTGAATACAGATTTGAGACACTCAGACTAGCTCTGAGTGCAGCCACCTTCCACAGACCACCTCCCCAGATCACCCCTGCAAAGAAAGTGTGTGGCACACCGCGTACTTAATGTATATATAGTGCTGGGTCACCAGGAACAGCGTCACAGAGCACTGAGTGAGAGCGGCAATTCGCTGCATTAGAAAAATGCTTAGTGCTGATAGGTTGCATTCTGGTCTCCTTGCCAACCTGTCTCACCCACTCTATGACAGGACTGTGAGGTCATTTATGACTCACAGGAAAGGGCTGGTTTTTTGCTATGGATACACCCACATGGCTTTCACCTATTTCAAACGACCGCTAAAAAATCACTGCGAGCGAGCCAAAAGAATATAACTATTGATATGTTTGTATTCGTGGGGGATTGCGATACGTTTCGCAAACCCACTAATACAACAAATATGGACCTATATGTTGCGGATTGCCAATGCGTTGCAAATGAATGCACACCCCTATCAACTTGCCCTATGCCCATGGGAGGGAAGAAGTCAGTAACTTAAATAACTACCGTATTTTTCGCTCCATAAGACGCACTTTTTTTCCCCCAAAAGTGGGGGGAAAATGTATGTGTGTCTTATGGAGCGAATATAAAAAAAACTAAAAATCTAACACCCCCCCCCCCCCCTTTCCTGACTCCCCCAAGACCTGCCGACTTAATTTACTACAACCCCCCACCCTCCTGACCCACCCCCCCCAAGACCTGCCAAACGTCCCTGGTGGTCCAGCGGGGGTCCAGGAGTGGTCTCCTGGGCTTGGGCCGTCGGCTGCCAGTAATCAAAATGGCGCCGACGGTCCTTTGCCCTCACTATGTCACTGGGACCGACCAATGGCAGCGGTAGTCCCTGTGACATAGTAAGGGCAAAGGGCCGTCGGCTGCCAGTAATCAAAAATGGTGCCGACAGCCCTTTGCCCTCACTATGTCACTGGGACCGACCGCTGCTATTGGTCGGTCTCAGTGACATGGAGAGGGCAAAGGGCCGTCGGCGCCATTTTGTTTACTGGCAGCCGACGGCCGAAGCCGAGGAGATCGTTCCCGGACCCCCGCTGGACCACCAGGGACGTTTGGCAGGTCTTGGTGGGGTCAGGAGGGTGGGGGGTTGTAGTAAATTAAGTCGGCAGGTCTTGGGGGGGTCAGGAGGGTGGGGGGTTGTAGTAAATTAAGTCGACAGGTCTTGGGGGGGTCAGGAGGGTGGGGGGGTTGTAGTAAATTAAGTTGGCAGGCCTTGGGGGGTCAGGAGGGTGGGGGGTTGTAGTAAATTAAGTTGGCAGGTCTTGGGGGGGTCAGGAGGGTGGGGGGTTGTAGTAAATTAAGTCGGCAGGTCTTGGAGGTGGGTCAGGAGGGTGGGGGTTGTTAATTAATTTAAAGGGTTGGGATGGGGGGGGGGGTTTGGGGGGGGAGGGGTTCCCAGAGAAAGAGAAAAGTTTTCTGATCTGGGGAGTGGACCAAAATGGCCCTCCCCAGACCCGAAAACAAAATGGGGAGAAAAAAAAAAAAGCTATGCACTCCCCTAATTTGCTCCATAAGACGCCCAGACGCAGAGCCGGTTTAGCACAATTTTTTTTTTTTTTTTATTTTCCCCCTCTGAGTCCTAGGTGCGTCTTATGGTCAGGTGCGTCTTATGGAGCAAAAAATACGGAAATCAATTGGGTTTACCATCTTAAGCTTTAAACAAGACTGTAAGAAGTCAAATATTTGTCTGGAAGCACTTGTACCCTATAAAAATGAAATAAGCCGCTTCGTCAATTATAGCTTGTCAGTAAAGAGTATTGTTGGAAACCTTCTAAAGCTTTCAGCATGTTTCCTTGTTTTGTGACTTTAATGATTATCTATGCTGTTATCATTGCAATGCTCAACAACTTTAAATTCGGAAGTGAGTGAATGCAATGCAAAGGGCCTTGAAAGAGATCTTTGCCCCTGTGCAGAAAACCCTGGAAATGCATCTTCCTACATGATAAATCTTTCACCTAAAAAATTGAGATATGGCCTCTGAAACTACTATCACAACATACATAGGGAACCCTATGACTACTAATCTCAATAACATTAACAATCACAATATACTATGATCTGTTCTCACTGTTTACAAATAGTAACAACTAATACATACAATTTTTTATATTCATTTATTAATTACATACATTGATATTTGTCTTAAAAAAGAATAATAATACAAAGACATGTGCAACCTCATATACATCAATATCCCAACTTATTTAGCAGCAATATACTGACATTTAAAACCATATACCCACTATATTCACTCATCCACATACACTCCCCACCCATAAGAACCCATCTATTACATTTAATAAATTCACCACCCGTTATTAACATAAGGTGCTAAGCATGACTTCTTATCAAGCCCTACACAAACTCTTTCCACGGGAGCAGTTCACAACGTCCCAACAGGGATCCCCGTTTCGCCGCAGCTTCCTCAGGGGACAGATCACTCCCACTTCATCCGGAGACAACGAGACCCTCCGGCCTTCTGCCCTCCAAAATATTGCACCTTCACACAAATAATAACACTATTATCTCTTAATAAAATACAATCCCATATACCATCCCCACTACCTCACGACCCATGTTGCTAATAAAATTTCACCTAAAAATGAACTTCCTCCACAATTTCAAACACCAACACCGTTGCCCACCTTTTCAGCAAATTCACCACCTATAATATAAGAGAAAACAGCATCATATCACCTGTTAACTCAAATTTCCTTCACATATTACTAAAAAGTTTTTTATACACCTACCTTAAATGCATTTCCAACGATAACTTAACTTATTCTTGTTACTCCACTATATCAGACAATCCGCTTTATGTGTGCCTATCCAGTTTCAGCCACCACAGGGGTTACAGCTGTGCATGAGAGAGTGTGTGAGAGCACGTATATGTGTGTGTGTGTGATAGAGTGTTTGTATGCACATGAGAGAGTGTGTGAGAGCACATATGCGTGTGTGTGTTTGATAGAGTGTATGCATGCACATGAGAGAATGCATGTATGTGTGCACAAAAGAGAAGAGAGTTTGTGCGTAACAACCTCTCTTCCTCTCTCACTGTTAATCCGTGACAATCACAGGGTAACTGGAAATTAAATGTTCCCAGGTATGGAAAGAGGGGGATTCGTTTTTTATCCTTATTAGTCTTAATTATTGGGTATTATTCGATGTGTGTTTTGAAATATGTTATTAGCACTGGAAAATGTTTATATGAGTTTTAAATTATTGGATGTTATTAAAGTAGATATTCAAAAGCTAACCAGCTAGGAAAGTTAGCCAGATAAACATATCCGGCTAACTTAGCTGGGATGTTTAGAGACACGGCCATGCTGATGAATAATATACCTATATAAGTTTATCTGGCTAATTTTAGATCTACTCATTAGCAAGTCTAATTTACCCAGCTAACTTATCCGGCTAACTGAAAATCACCACTTATCTAGCTAAGCTAGCCAGATAAGTAGCTCCTCCCAATTACACCCTATTCTGCCACTGAATGCAACTGGATATTCAGATGCCGCCACTTAGCCAAATAGGCACAAACTTATCCAGTTAAGTGGCCCTGAATATCAACCTCACTCTTTTTATTGATTATGGTTTGACTACTATTGATATTTATAGATCTTGGAGTTTACTGCTTGACGTATTATGAGGAATGGCAATATTTCTGTTTTTTCATTATTACACTGCATGCAGAATCTGGCTTGTTGCAATTTCCAGTTCAGTTTTTCTCTGCACGTTTCTGTTTATACTTTACGGTCTCACTTTTCCCCTCTTCTTCTCTCCCCAGAGTTCTCCCTTTTCCACTGGCCTTCATCACTGCCCGTTCTCCAGCATACTCTTCCCATATAATCCAATGTCCACCCATGTCATATCACTCCACATTTCTTCATTTTTCCTCCAACAACGCTCCATTTCTCTCCAGCTGCTGCCTGCCTATTCCCCTTTTGCCAGCAACCTCCTCCTCTTCCCCTATATTTGCTTCATTCCTCTCCCCACTTCGCAGCATTACCTCCCTGTTCCCCGTCATCTGAGCCCTGCTTGCCTCTCCCTCGCCTTCAACTGTACATACTCCCTGCCTCTCTCCTCCCCCTTTTGCAAAATTTACTCCTTGCCACTCCCTCCTCCCCTAGCATCTGTGCTGCCTAGTCCTACTTACATACCTTACCTTTATCTGGCAGTGTCCTTGGTGCACCAGCACAGCCACGATCAGGGTCAGACCTTGGGGATGGGCACTTTCTGCTGCTGATCTCATGCATCACAAGCTCAGCTCCAGGAAGTGCTGGGTGCCAGGTTTGAATCGTGTTAGTGGCCGTGCTTGCTCAGTGGAAAAGTGCAGAGAGATAACAGCAAATAGGCTTCTAGTCCTCCACTGTTCTTTTGCTACAGCAATGCCTAGGGCTAGCACAAGGGAATTAGGTGACCTAAATGATCCCTACAGCTTTGCACCTCCCCCCCCCCCCCTCCACCCCGCCCCATACATCACACCCTTCCTACTCACAATTACAAATTATGCTTTTATAATAAGAGATTTTACATGAAAAAAATTCAAATTACAGTTTTCTAAAGTAAAAATAATACTTATTTGCAGTATATTACACTTATATACACTGCTATAAAAACAAAAAAAGACTCTTGGAGCCCATATAGTATCAGTCCTACTATGACATATGCTGGGTGTGGACTTGGCCCTTAGAAAGCCACAAGACAATGACATTACAATACAATAAACCTTCCATATCAAAACAGCATTAACTGGCAGCACTCAAACAACGATAAATCTACCTATGAAAAGGTAACACTGCAAATATTACACCAGGCCCTAAAATGCCAATACAACTCCTATAGGAAACAGAACAAGCCAAGCTGCTATAGATCCCTACACAGAAACCATATGCTAGCAGAATACCTCAGCTTGGTCACACATCCAGAACATAGACAGATCTCAAATCCAGCCTAGGTGGGATGCCACCAAAGAAAATCATAGCAAAAAATGTCTCTTTTCTTTATATTGGTTAGAAGCAGAAAAGTAATAAGACTCACAATATCTTCCAAACAAGCCAATCATCCCAACAGACATACCAAGCACTCCAAACACATACCAGATGCATTCTATACACCCCACACATACAACCCTCCATCCCCCCTTAATCTTCCCCATTTTTCTGCTGAAAACACCACATTTAGGGGTAGATTTTAAAAGAAGCGCGATCAGCCTACTTTTGCTTGCGCATCAGACTCAAGCAAAAGTACGCTGGATTTTAGTAGATACGCGCGGAGCCGCGCGTATCCACTAAAATCCTGGATCGGCGCGCGCAAGGCTATCGATTTTGTATAGCCTGCGCGCGCTGAGCCGCGCTGCCTCCACCCGTTCCCTCCAAGGCCGCTCCGAAATCGGAGCGGCCTCGGAGGGAACTTTCCTTTGCCCTCCCCTCACCTTACCCTCCCTTCCCCTACCTAACCCACCCACCCGGCCCTGTCTACAGCCCCCCCTTACCTTTGTCGGGGGATTTACGCCTCCCGGAGGGAGACGTAAATCCCCGCGCGCCAGCGGGCCTGCTGCGCGCCGGGCCGCGACCTGGGGCGGGTACGGAGGGCGCGGCCACGCCCCCGGGCCGTAGCCACGCCCCCGTACCCGCCCCCAAAACGCTGCCGACACGCCCCCGGAACGCCGCGACGACCGGGCCCGCCCCCCGACACGCCCCCCTCCGAGAACCCCGGGACTTACGCGAGTCCCGGGGCTCTGCGCGCGCCGGGAGGCCTATGTAAAATAGGCTTCCCGGCGCGCAGGGCCCTGCTCGCGTAAATCCGCCCGGTTTTGGGCGGATTTACGCGAGCAGGGCTCTGAAAATCCGCCCCTTAATACCCATCCTCAATGGAAAAGAATAGGACAGGATGTTTCCCCCATCTCACTCCATTTAAATAAATCAAACTCCACTGTGATCCAATAGAATTCGTATTGAATTATCAACCAACATATAAAATAAAACAGAAGGAAGATGTCAAGAAAAAATAAAAATCACTCACAAAGATACTGCCATGGAGACACTGCCAATAATCAGAGAAATGTCTCCCATAAACAAATATGCTAGCCCTTCCCAAGTCCACAGTCAAAACAAATAAGCAAATCATAACTGAAGAGATTCTTTCATATGGACTAGTTAGTCATATCCAATAATCCTGTCCAACAATATGACGATAAAAAATGACAACTCTGAACAATCATGAAAGAAAAAGCATAGGTATGAAAAAGTTCCAAAATCCCTCCCATGGACAGACATGTCTCTTTTCAAATCGACAGGCAATAAAATAAAATTAAATAAAATTAAATAAGAGATTCAAAATTAAAGCAAACTTCTTCATATAGATTAGCCACTCATAGCCAACAATATTGACCAACAAAATTGTACAGAAGAGAGGAATTTTTCTGAACAATTATGAAGGAGAAATCATAAGCAAAAACAAAAAATCCCAAAAAGTTCCTCTTCACATATCATTGAAATAGGCTCTTTCTCCTCTCTGTTCTCTTTCATTCCAGTACCCTTCAAGTTCTCTTTCTTTTTCTTTAAGCATTTAAGACTACTACCAATTGGTTACTAGTACACAAATCTAAGAAATCGAAGAAGGCATATGATTACAAACATCCACTGATCGCAGGTAAACCAAAATTGCCTCAGTAGCAATTGCATGCTTTGTCACAGCTGTGGACTACAATATGGAAGACTAGGAATGGATGAACAGAAATTATTCAACACCAAGAACTTTTTCCATATAGCGTTTCACTTCCTCTGCTGTTGTAAATAACTTGCTTTCTCCATTGTAAAAAATACGCAAATGTGAAGGATACTACAAGGTAAACCTGATATCTTTTTAGTACAATTTATTGCAGTAAAATGTGATTGCTTTTCTCTTCACCACTATTTGGGCCGAGAAATCTTGAAAGATTAATATCTTCTGCCCCTCATGTTCTAAATTCTTTAGTGAACGGTATGCCTGCAGTAAGTTGGCTTTATCAGTATACTTTAATAGCCGCGTGCAATCACTCGCCTAGCCCTCTGCTGATTTTCGAGCAAAAGCCTAATCCCATGGGAGGTAATTGCTCCAACAATAATCCCAAATTCTCAGGTAACACAGTTTTATAAAGACTGTGCAGTTCCCGATCCTTAATAGATTCCAATATGCTTAACAAACAAATATTATTATGTCAACTTCTGTTCTCCTGATCATCTATACACAATTGGTCTGATTTTAAAAAGCATTTACTCCAGTAAAAATTGGGTTTTTCTCGAGTAAATGCACTTTACTCGAATAAGTGGGCTTTTGAAAATTGCTACAATATATGCCATTGAATTGTCCATAGGATTTACTCAACGTAAGTTCACTTTACTCGAGTAAATGGCTTTTGAAAATTGCTACGATAGCATGTTGCATTTACGTGCGTAACTCCTTTGAAAATTAACCCCAATATGTTCTTGTAGTTCCTCCTGATATTTGTAATGCCCCCCCCCCTTTGACCGCATACCTCATGGGGCATTCCTGAGTCTGGGACTGACCTGGCAGGAGCCCCCCTAGGGCAGACTCCATTGGTCCTCATGTTCTTGGTACCTGGTGCTTCCTCTTGGGGAAGAAGGTGTTAGTGGGTGGGATTTCCTTCCCTTCAACCCAGGAAAACAAATGGAACTGTGAACAAGACTGGCAGTATGAACAAATATATACAGGTTTATTAGATTATACAATATATACATTTCTATATGACTATGTACATTGCTAATAGGATGTCAATCAGCACACTAATCTACTCGTAGTTAATAGTCTCAGTCTACACACCTATATACATTTCTACAAAGTAGCAGGAACATTTAGTATTTGGCAATTTGGGGTTGTTGGTCCCCACAGTATACCACCCTATGGAATAGGAGGGACCTCTTACGTTCCCGCTTACTCAAGTATTATTATTATTATCCTCCACCTTTTATCCCAAGTCTCACCCATGTGAAAAGATGCAACTGGGCTGGCGGGCAGTGTTGACTTGGGGGGGTTCTGTTGTATCCAAACCGCCTCCTTCTGCTCCTCTGAGAGACCTGACTCAGCCTCCCGGTCTATTTTGGGGTTTATACTCTCCTGGTGATCCAAATACACCTTCTGGACTGCCGCTGGGGTCCCTGCCCACCTGGGGGACCCAACTCTGCCTTCTCAGACTGCCGCTGGGGTCCACACCCTCCTGGGAGCTCTGACTTTGCCTTGTGGACTGCCACTGTGGTCCACACCCTCCTGGGGGACCCAGCTTCATCTCTCAGACTGCCACTTGGGTGCCCCTTGCTCACAGGGGACTGCTTGATTTCCAGATCTGCCACTAAGGTCCCTTCACTCAAGGGGGGGACCACTCCAGGCCTGCTGCTGTCCTTCAGTTCTCCTCCCTCAGTAGGAAGGTTTTCCGTGGCTTGGGTTTACATCACCACTAGGCTCATGGCTGTTTTAGCGTTCAGTAGTTCTAGCCCTCCACAGTTTCAGCTTTCAATGATTTTAGCTCTGCTAAGCTCATGGTCAATCATGTGCTGTTATCCAGCCTGTATATGTCACCTTCTCTCAGCCTGGCTTTTGCTTTATATGTTGTCAGACCCTGTATGAGTCACCTCTCATCCAAAAGGCTGAGCTCCAGGCAGGACCACAGAGAAAGAACATGTGCATGCCCCTCTATCCTGCCTGGCCATACCCCTGTTGTCTCGGATTTTGGTACCCATGTGCCTGAATACTCTTGTTAAGCAGGGTGAAAATCTGTTAGCTTCCGAAGACTGTTTTCCAGTATATTTCTCTCATAAATCCCTTCCACAGTCATGGTTCTGTAATTTAGGAGTTTGAATCCTCTGATATTTTAGTAATATTTCTGTTACGTCCGTCGGTCGCAGACGGCTGCGACCGCTCTGCCTCACCTCTCTTTTACCCTTTTCCTCCTCCATTGGAAGGATGACTGCCTCTGCTGCTGTTTGCCGAAACCCTTGGCATTTCCAAGCCAGCATGGGCGTCCCCATCCGCCATGCTTCTTCCTGAGGCCTCCTAGGGCGTGCACGCTGCCTACGTTTTTGAATACATCATGGCGGGAACCTCGGGGGCGGCCCTACCGCATGACGTCAGTACCTCCTGGTATTTAAACCTCCGTTCCGCTCCAATTGAACGAGTTAGCAAGGACTTTGGTTTTGCTACTCTGACCGCTTCTAAGCTGCTCGCTTGGATTCCTCACTACCCTCCAGGGTATCTCGCTACTACGGAAGCTCTGGGTACCCGCTCCTCGGGGACCTCTCACTTCTACTCACCCTCCAGGGTTAATCTACCTAACCTTAAGGACACCCGCCCTTGGAGGTCCTGTCTGCTTTCTTTCAGGAACCCTCGGTGCTCCTAGGTACTTGCTCCTTGAGAGCCTATTCTTCTCTGGGTATCCTGCACCTCGGACCATGGGTCTCTCCCTTCATTCAACTACCAAAGGAAGTTATCAACACTGCTACTCTGAGTATCACTACGCTCCAGCTCTCCTCATTCCACCCTTCAGGTTCACAGCCTATCCTGTGCTGTGGAACACTACCGGACATTTGCTACATCTAGGTGAGAACATCATCTACAGAGACTGTCTGAGCTTACTGTGATATCGTTGGACTACAGCACTGTCTGTTCCTTGGGCAAGATTCAAACTCATCAACTGCAGTATAATAAAGCTTTCTCTCCTCAGTGTCTGCTTACTAAGAGTCTAGCTAATCATTGTTGTTTCCCACGGGGCCCCTCCCCGTGGGAGGAGTCATCGCCACTTCGACCAAGAGTTCACAATATGCCACAAACCCAACAATTTCCTACAAATTTTCCCTCAGAAGTCCAGGGGTTTCTGACTTGCAAATCCCCTACCTGAATATCTGACTAATCTATTCAATGATCAATTAAATACATTCACACTAAGGGGTCTGATGACCTTTTCAATTTCATTCTGTGTTTCCTGGGCTGGCGGCTCATGTTACACAGCTACATTGTCCTCCCCCCCCCCCCTTTTTTTTTTTTTTTTACAGTTCACTTAAATGGTAGCATGCTGAAACCTCCGTCTCTTGTGTGTGTGTGTGTGGGGGGGGGGGGGGGGGGGTGTTTCATATTTTTGCAGTTGCTGCATTTAATCCATCAGGCCCACTATTTCCATTTCTTAACTCTCAAGCATCTGTTCAGTAGTAGTGATCTGTTGATTATAATTAAGAACAGTTTCATGAAGCTCTTCAATTATTGAGTGTACTTTCACTAATTTTTCATCAAGAACTTCAGTGATATATCTAGTGAGATATTTAGCCACTTCTTAGATACTATTAAAACCAGCTGGTCTTTGTCTTTTTTTTAATCGTGGCATCTCCTGGTTTTGATTTCTCTGTCGTTTTTTTTCCTGGCTTTCCTTGCCATTTCTTCACCCTTTTTTACAACAAAATTATCCATGTACATCCATGCATCAAGCAAAAGGTGGTAAAACCACAAAGTTGAAAAAAATAAAAAAGGTCAGATACAAAATAAAGGTATTAAAGTGGAGTGGGACACAAAGCTCATGGGAACATGTTATTTTTCTCATTCACCTCGCATCATGTGACCCTGTCCTGGTGCTTTTAAAGAAGGAAAAGAATTAATGATTATATAGTACTTCCTGCATGGAAAAGGGGGCATTCAACTTATCTAGCTGAAATTGTGATAATTGTAGCAGTTATTTTAACAAAAAAAAGATTCCCAGCCTCAATATCATCAGTACCTTTGAAATATAACTGCTTATAGAAGTCTCTAAAGACTTTACAAATGGTTTTAACTCCTTGGAAAACATCTCCTCTAGGATTCCGAATCTGTGGAATAAATGTGAAATTACTTTTGAGTCCTGACTAACTGAGAAAGGTTTATTACCGTCTACGTAAAATGTGGTTTCAAGTACAATAAAGACCTTTGTGCGCTATTATTCAGTTAAGCCCAAATGTTCAAAGCCCAGTGTGCTCAAAAACTGGGGGTACGCGCGTGGCTGGGCCTTGCGAAAATAAGCGCATTTTAAAAATGGCCTGGCCACATGCGTTTCACCTGATACACGCCGAAGTGCCGACCTCCTTGAAAGGGGCAGGCTTGGGGGCGGGGTCTGGGTGGGGCGGGGCTGATCGGGACAGCGGCCATTAGGCCCTGTCCCAGGGAAATGTGCACGGGCAGCCGGCCAGTACGCAGAACTTACTCCTGCTCAGAGGAGCGCGTAAGTTCTAAAACAAAAAAAATTGCGATAGGGTAGGTTTAGGGGTTGGGGAGGAGAAGGGGAAAGGGAAAGGGAGGAAGGCTAGTTAGGGGGACAGGAAAGTTCCCTCCCATTCCACTCCAATTAAGGAAACTGGTGTAGGCTTGATCGTGTTGCCGTGCATTATTTTTTGAAATCCCTCCTTGCGCGCGAGACCCCACCCACCTGCACATGAATGTGCAGATAATAAAATCGGATGAACATACACATGTTCATCCGATTTTATAAAATATGATATCCGGGAATCATATTTTATAACATGCACATGGTGATGCGAGCATAAGTCTGCCACGTCCATGTGCGCGTGCTGGGAGCTACGCACAAATGGATGCCTTTGAAAATCTATTCCTAAGGTATTTAGTGCACCTTGGATCTGAAGAAATTCCTCCCTCACAGAGTCTGAATGACTTCAAGATAATGTATGCTGCAAAGATTCAAACTTTGCCTTCGATACAATTATATCTTTAGCCTATTTCTTTATTTTTTTTCCAAAATAGGTAATAATATCCTCACTAAGAGAATCAGCTGATCAAAATGATGTGAATGATAAGCTCGAATATTGCTCCTATTTTCTCTGTAAAAAAATGTCCTAAATTCTATATCATCATGTAACAAGAATGGCATTCTCCAAATTCTATCCTCTTCTAAAACTAGGTCAGACTCTAGGACACATCGAACTTGTGCATGATTTATTA
>NW_021820928.1:10580-91578 GCF_901001135.1 Rhinatrema bivittatum | reverse complement strand
GGAGCAAGGGTCGAGGTTAAAGGTCTGGAGAATGCAGGAGCCAGCGGCACGGTACGCAGCACCGGTCGGCTCTCCTTAGCCCTCTGCTGGATATGACAGTCGATTCGCCCCCGCTAAATCTATGAGAGCATTAATATCCTCTGGGATATCCGGGCGGCCAGTTCATCCTTGATGCACTCTGCCAGACCTTCCAGGAACACTCCTCGAAGGCTGTCATCCCGCCATCCTACTTCGAGGGCTAGAGTGCGAAAGTCCATGGCGTAGTCTGCCAGAGAGCGGGAGCCTTGGCGTAGTTGTAGCAACTCTGAAGTGGCTGTGGTCAGACGGCCCGGCTCATTGAAGGTCTGTTTAAAACTGGAGATAAACTGCGGCAAGTTGTTTAGCAGAGGGTCGTTTCGCTCCCAGAGCTGTGAGGCCCAAATTAAAGCCTTCCCATCCAATAAGGACAGCATATAAGCCACCTTTACAGAGTCCGTCAGGAACTGACTGGGCAACAGGGAGAAACTGATGAAACATTGGTTCAGGAACCCGCGGCAGGTTTTGGCATCTCCAGATTAGCATGATGGTGCGGGTAATTGAGTGGGTGGGCCAACGTTCACCACAGGAGCAGGCGGCAGAGCTTGAGGCGGATCTGGAGGCGTGGCATCCAGGCAATTTGCAAGACGCTCCACCATACTGCAAGCACATCCAAGCAGAGATGAAGAACTGGAACTGAAGACGAAGATCCAAACCTGGAACTGGAACTGAAGACGAAAATCCAAACCTGGAACTGAAGCTGAAGACAGGATCAGGATCCCAAGAGAGAACAGACACCGTCCGGGGCACACAGCAACACGGAAAGCAGGAACTTTGTTGCAAGGCACTGATTGAGGGCAGACGCCGGCCTTAAATATCTGCCGGCGTCTGACGTCACAAAATGGGCGGCCCGCGGTCTGGCGGGAAAAGGCCTTTAAATTGCCCCCCCCTTGCGCGCACGCCTAGGAAGGGAGGGGCAATGTTCAGCGACTCGGCGGCATCTCCTTCGTGGGGACGCCGCTGAACAAGCTGCTCAGGCCCGCCCGGATGCGGCGCTCCGACTGGCGGACCCTGGACCCAGAACCCCGGACGGAGAGGTAAGGTCCCGGTTGCCAGTGCTGCGACCGGGACCACAACAAGGAATGAGAATAAAGAAATGTCGTTCTTCACTTGTCTGGGATACATTTAAAACTGTTGCTAGAGGTTTGCTTGGCCATGCTTTTAGAGAAACAAATAGCTCAATTAGAAAGCAGGCATATAGAGGAGCATAGAAGAGATTAGAACAACTAACCATTTTTAGTGGGAAGCTGAGATATTTAATAATAGTAAAAAAAAAAAAAAAAAAAACAAAGTCTGCCTCAATTGATTCAGTGCTGCTTTGAAAATGCAATAAAGTTGATGGGAAGTTAGCTTTCAGACATAAAACAGGTGAAAAGTAACAGGTCCAATATTTTGGAATTCCCTTCTGGAGAATCTGAGAAGCTAGTCTGCTCAAAATCTTTTCAAAAGTCATTAAAGACATACCTGTTCTCACAAGCATTCACAGGGGTTCCATCTCTGTAATGCAGGGTAAAACAAATAATTTCAGGAAAGAAGCAATGCTTCTCGTCTGATGATACCCTGCTATATCATCAGATGAGAAAAAATAGGAATAGAAGGAATGTCCTCAAATGGTTCTCTTCTTTCCTAGCACATTCCAAGTAAAACTGGCCAGCCACACATCTGACACATTCCCTATCGATAAAGGTGTCCCTCAGGGTTCAGCACTATCGGCAATACTTTTCAACATTTATATGCTTCCTATGGGGTAGATTTTAAGAGAAGCGCACGTGGGGTACATTTGTGCATGCTACCCAGTGCGCACAAATGTACACCCGATTTTATAACGTGTGCGCGCTGCTGCACGCATGTTATAAAATCCAGGGTTGGAGCGCACAAGGGGGTGCACACTTGTGCACCTTGCGCGCGCCGAGCCCTAGGGGAGGCCCGATGGCTTTCCCTGTTCCCTCCGAGGCCGCTCCGAAATCGGAGCGGCCTCAGAGGGAACTTTTCTTCTGCTCCCCCCCACCTTCCCCTCCCTTCCCCTATCTAACCCACCCCCCAGCCCTTACCTAAATCCCTCCCCTACCTTGTTAAACTTTTTATGCCTGCCTCTGTCAGGTGTATCTTGTGCGCGCCGGCCATCTTCCTGCACAGCCGCTGTTCCGGAGGCCTTGGCCCTGCCCCCAGACCGCCCCCAGATCGGCACCACGCCTATGACCCTACCCCTTTTCAAAGCCCGGGACATACACGCGTCCCGGGGCTTGCAAGCACGCCGAGCCTATGCAAAATAGGCTTGGCACACACAGGAGAAGGTTTTCGAGGTTACGCGCGTAACCCTTTGGAAATCTACCCCTTTGTGTACACTACTAGAAGTTCTACATTCCTTTCACCAAATCAATTGAAAATACAGCGTCAACACTCTCAGCATACATGAAGGCAATACAACGAGAACTGATACAGCTTAAACTAACACGAAACACAAATAAAACTGAAATCGTATGGCTAAAGAGAAACCCCAAATCTTAAAAAATGAAGGCTAATAATTCAGTGAAAATTAATTTCAATTTTAATTTTCTTCTTTTTTAACGCTTTCTTAATTTTCTTATTTAATTTCCTTAAGGTGTCAGCAAGCCAGATGGCGTATTCAACTGACATTGAACCACCCGGTCTATTCAATCATCATCCTTGTTTTATCTTTTATGTAACATGCCAAAATGTGTCACTTCCAAAAAATAAATTATAATAATGGTACTTTTAAAAGGAGCCTAAAGAAACTCCTGTAACAATTCCCAATCCTAATGGTGATCATATCAAACAAATCCAGACTTGGCCGGTGTTTCGCTTAGCAAAAGCTTCATCAGGGGTCTATTGAAGGGAAATAGTTTCTTGCATAAGTCAGATCAAAGTGGCCTCATAAATGCTGCAATGTAAATATAATCAATAGCTAATGGGCACTTTACGCTCATTTGTATTCTACTGGAGTTAGTAGCAATAAAGTTCTTGTTACCTTCAACTTCTCTTCATTTTGCATCTTCGAGTTCCTGCCCTTTGTACAATTGGCTGGGATCCTCTCCGCCAGATGAGTTCCTCCACAGCTTCAAGTTCTTTCAAAATGAAAGACTCTACTCTCTCAATGGTTTGGTTACTGAGTCCCGGGTACCAAGGGCCATCAGCTCCCAGTGGAAAAAAAAATAGCCTCTGAACCCAAAAAGGGGAAAAATCATGCAAGAGACAGGAAGGGTAGAATAAAACTTCCTGGCCTCAAAACAGAGGTGATCGTGCAAATAGATAATTAATTAAAAGTAGAAACTCATCTGTATCAAGTCACTGAGATCTATCCTTGTAGGGAGAGATAGCACACTGCAGGTCTTCCCTATTTCAACTCCAGCCTTGAACAGAGGGATGCCCTAATCCACTGCAACACGGAGGACTGGCTCTCACAGGGAATTCTCCAAAAATGGATTAAAAGAGTCAGAACGAGTTTGAGGCAGGTCAGATTGGAGACTGATCCCAAAAGGGAAAAATAAAGGGGCAGGAAATAGCAAGCTCCTGTCCTTTTGAAAAAATTCAAAATCCACAAAATATTGGAACAAAAGCTGAACTCACAATCTACGAGGATAGATGGTAGGGATGTGAATCGTTTTTGAACGATAATTTTAAAATCGTCCAAAATCGTTTGAGTGCACAATACAATACAAATGCCCCCGATTTATCGTCAGGGGCATTTGTATTGTATCGTTAAATAGGACGCGGGAAAACCAGCACACCAAAAAAACCCTAAAACCCACCCCGAACCTTTAAAACAAATCCCCCACCCTCCCGAACCCCCCCAAAATGTTTTAAATTATCTGGGGTCCAGTGGGGGGCTCCCGGCGCGATCTCCCTCTCTCTCTGGCCATGGCTGCGTTGAGAAATGGCGCTGGTGGCCCTTTGCCCTTATCATGTGACAGGGCAAAGGTAGCGCCGGCGCCATTTTGGTTCCTGGCTCCCGACGTCATGCGTGCAGGAGATCGTGCCCGGACCCCCGCTGGACCCCCAGGGACTTTTGGCCATCTTGGGGGGGGCCTCCTGACCTCCACAAGACTTGCCAAAAGTCCAGCGGGGGTCCGGGGGGCGATCTGCAAGCGTGACGTCGGGAGCCAGGAACCAAAATGGCGCCAGCGCTACCTTTGCCCTGTCACATGATAAGGGCAAAGGGCCACCAGCGCCATTTCGCAACGCAGCCGTGGCCAGAGAGAGAGGGAGATCACGCCGGGAGCCCCCCACTGGACCCCAGGTAATTTAAAACATTTTGGGGGGGTTCGGGAGGGTGGGGGATTTGTTTTAAATGTTCAGGGTGGGTTTTAGGTTTTTTTTGGTGTGCCGGTTTTCCCGCCCTCCCCCGATTTACGATTTTTAACGATTTTTTAAAAATAAAAAACACGACGATCAGATTTCCCTCCCCCTCCAGCCAAAATCGATCGTTAAGACAATCGATCACACGATTCACACCCCTAATAGATGGTGCTTGGGGATGATAAACAGCTAGCATTTACCATCTGCATCTCCCACATGGGGGAGTAAGACCCAAACCTCTCTTTACTAATTTCTGCCTAAACCTCCTCAGCTGGTTGGTATACACCTGCTAGTTAGGAATACCAAAGGTTCCCTACATAAAAAAATAAAATACAATAAATATTACTATGAAAGATAGAAATTGATATTATCCCACTAAAGTGAAAATGAAGAAGTTTGTGGAAAACTGTGAATACTTGAATTTCCAAGAAATAATAATGGATGAGCAAACTTGAGTATTATGTAAAGGATGTAAACTTTCCTATATTAAAGGTAAGATGAGTTACAGAAGCCTGAGCTATCATTTGTTTTGTAGTCTGTAAGAGATATTAGCAGCCTTTCAATCATTGCAAGTCGACATATCTCCCAGGTTTGAAGGACATACCATCAAATTTTACAAAACTTGTAAGAGTTATTTGGTAGAGCTGCTATCAACATTTTTTAACGCAAGCCAAGCAGGTGATAAACTACCCAGAACAATGTTGAATGTGTTTGGAATGTCCATACCAGATATAGAATATAGCAGACTGTGGTTGTTTTTGAAACATTTCAGGTTAAATATGAATGTAAAAATGTCTGCTAGAAAAATCTAAGTTATGTCAGAATTTCTGAGATTATTGAAAATTATTGGACAGGATTCATCACAGAGGAAAACATTTATAATCCAGGTAGATAAGATGAAAAATACTCTACAATATTTCTCTGGTTGGCCACCAATCTGATCCTTGAAAAAGATGTAGTTAGTTAAATTTTCACAGAAATGAGGCAGCGTGGCCTTTATCCTTCCTGCACTTTGCATTAGTTACGGATTGGCTAGTCACATAGAAACATACAACACAAAGCCAGTTAAAGACTATATGATCGATCCAGTCCACCCATACACAGCTACTCAGCTTTATAGTTTCTTCCTCTCCTTCAGTGATCTTCTGTGCTTGTCCCATGCTCCTTTGAATTCCAATATTGTCCTTATCTCCATCACCTGCACAGGGAGCCTGTTGCATGCATCCATTACTCTTTCTGAAAATAAAATATTTCTTTGATTACTCCTGAGTCTACCCCTTTCATCTTCATCCTTTGACCTCCTCATTTCATTGCCTTCTTTCCTTTGAAAGCAGCCCATTCCCAGTGCATTTATTCCTTGGAAGTACAGTATTTAAATGTCTCTATCATATCTTCCCTTTCTTTTCTTTCCTCCAGGGTGTACACGTTTAAATCTTTAATTATGTCTCCAGATGCTTTGTAATGAAGACCATTGACTATTTATTTATTTATTTAAAAACTTTTCTATACCGTCGCTAAGTTATATACCATCGCAACGGTTTACAAATAGGCACATAGACTAAGGTTGGTAAATCTAGGATATCGTACATTCTAACAGGTGCCAATAAAGTTCGGTTACAATTTCATAAATAAAATCATTATTTGAGTAATGTTGGTCAAGTCCAGGTATATTATTGAGTTACTATCACTTTGAAATATTACTTCTTAAATGTAGGATTGAGTAAATTCATTCTCATCTGCATTACCCTGTACTTTCATTCTCTACCCTCCACACCCTTTAGTGAAGGCTTTTTTAAAGAGCCATGTTTTTAGATTTTTCTTAAAAGTTTTGAGATTATTCTGTAATCTGAGTTCGGGGGGCATCGTGTTCCATAGTATGGGCCCAGCCAATGATAAAGCCCTTTCTCTCACTTGGGTTAATTTTACTGACTTTACTGAAGGGATTGTTAGTAGTGCTTTGTTTGCTGAGCGGAGGTTTCTTTGTGGAACGTGTACTCGTAAGGCTGTGTTTAGCCAGTCTGCTTCTTTATCATATATTAGTTTGTACCTGTCCTCTGGACCCACGCTATTCAGTTTGTATCCTTCTGAAGGTACAGTAATCAGAACTGCACACAGTACTCCAAATAAGCTCTCACCAGAGACTTTTGTAACCCTTCTCTCACCAGGGCTTCCTTCATAGGCTGAAGAACTGGTTAGCTACCCTGCTGCATCCCTGGGAACAGTCACAGTCATCCAAGGATTGCCAGTTGGGGCCCAGGGCAAGACTTACCAAATTCAAAGTCCAAAGTCTTCACCTGACTTTGGTTCCAAAATAGAAGTTTATTGTAAACCCAAATCAAGCAGTCAGAATCTTTGGTTAAAAAAGTATCCAGTAGGTAACTGGATACAGTGCAAAAAATAAACATACTCAGCAATCCTCACTCTTCAAATCAGCTTCTTTGAGAATAAGTCAAAAATCAGCTTCAGCCCCAAGGCCTTTGGGACAGCCTCTTCTAAAGTTAACCTTTTTCTGGAACTTCC
The DNA here is from genome assembly GCF_901001135.1 of Rhinatrema bivittatum. NCBI lineage: Eukaryota > Metazoa > Chordata > Amphibia > Gymnophiona > Rhinatrematidae > Rhinatrema > Rhinatrema bivittatum. The sequence continues at coordinate 84,666 of NW_021820928.1, read as the reverse complement.
CCAGCAGAGAGTTACACCCTTTGATTTCATGGTTTCTTCTCTCTGATTGGCTTTTAGAAATCTTTATTCAGTTCCTGGATTCAATAAAGTGCTTTTCTCTAGCTCTTTAGATACCTCAGGAGTCCTCAAAAACTCCCTAAGACTCCCGTAAGCCTCCTAAATAGACTACCCACAAGCCATCACCTTTAGGGGAAGGAACCTCCCACTATAGACAACCTTATCTACCTCTCTTCATTGCTCAAACCTTAGATGACATTGACCAAATCTCCCTCCAAACCCTCCTTAACAGAGAGGATGCTTACGGATTGCAAGATCTCTGCAACACAGAGCTCAATGATGTCTGGATGACGCTAGAGAACAGGAACCCTCTAGCAAAGAATCTTTAGTGACCGTAGGTAGGTACACTTGTACAGAGGAAATATCATCTACTTTGTCCAGCTGGCTATTCTTCTCCCTATGTACCTAAGCATCCTCTGACCTTTTCCTGTTATCTACCTGTTTGGCCATTTTAAAATCATGATTGCCACCAGATCCTGATCCTGTTTTGTGAACAGATAATCACCCCTATATTCTATCTATCTATCTATCTATCTATCTATCTATCTATCTATTTATTTATTTAAAATACTTATATACCCCACCCTCCAAAGTTCGGGGTGATTTACAGTAAAAACATACATAAAGTTAAGATAAAATAAAAACAAACATAAAAATTACATAATATAAAATGAGCAAAGTTAAAATAAGCAAAAAAAACAAAAAACAAAATATTCTTGTAATAGGGAAGTAGAGGAAGGAAAAATGAAAATGAGAGAGAAGTGGAGAATATAGAGATGAGATAATGGAATGTCAAATAGAGAATAAGTTGGAAGAAATGTTATTCTGGGAAAGCACATTTGAATAAGTGGTTTTTAGTGCCTTTTTGAATTGTACTGTTTCCTGAGGTTTTTTGCAACTGAAGGACCTGATTTTGAAAAGCATTTACATGCTTTAAACTGGGTTTTACACATGAAAATGCACTTTTCCCATGTAAGTGAGCTTTTGAAAATTGCTACAATATATGTCATTGAATTGTCAATAGGATTTACCCATGTTAAATGCACTTTACATGGGTACTTGCCAATGCCAGGTTCTTATGGCCTGGATTGGCAACTGTTGGAAACAGGATGCTGGGCTTGATGGACCCTTGGTCTGACCCAGTATGGCATTTTCTTATGTTCTTATGTTGCATTTACATGCATAACTCCTTTGAAACTTTACCTGAAAATACATAACCCTGATTATTATAGTATTAAATGATAGCTGCCAGATTCTAGACCATTCCTCAAGCTTCATTAAATCCCTCCTCGTGTTTTACACACCTTCCAGGTGCTGCAGATTTTGGTATCATCTGCATAAAGCAAACCTTTCCCAATGTCCCTTCCACAATATTGTTTACAAAAATGTTAAAAAGAACCATACCAAGGAACAATCCCTGCTTCACACCAATGATAACCCCCTATCCTGGGGATGAGCTCCATTTACCATTACTCTGTCACCTCCCACTCCACCAGTTTGTAAACAAGTCAAGTTAGAGCCCATACCTAAGGTGCTCAGTTTGTTTATAAGTCACCTATGCGGAACTGTATCAAAGTGATTGCTGAAATCCAAGTATACCACATCTAGTGCTCTGCTCTGATCTAATTTTCTGGCCATCTGTCAAAAATATTGGGTAGATTTATTTGACAAGGCTCCACCTCTGCTAAAACCATTCTGCCTCAGATCCGGTAATCCAATGAATTCCCAAAACTGCTCTATCCTCTGTTTAGCAGCGATTCCATTAAATTTACTCACCACTGAGCTCACATTAACTAAACATAATTATTAAGAATGTTATTTTAGGAATATTTATTGGCAGCCAAGAATGTGTTAGCTCTATTATGTAGTTAAACATTTAATTGACAAATATGAGGAAATTACAGCAATGATTCCGGCTTTAAAGTCATTCATAAAGCAGAGGCTTTGAATATGAACCTTCCATGGCATATTGTGCAACTGCTACCAGAAAATTTAGCCTTCGAGTATATTACTAGCAATAGTGAGAGAATTGATAAAGCTAGTTACCACAAACTGCTTCAATCTTTGAAAAAAAACATTTGGAAGCAATGTCTAAATATAGCATTTCTTGGACTGGCATGAATAAATACAGCTCAAGATGAGAGTCTTTCCATGGTTATACTACTGTATATTATACAGTCTCATATCTACCATAATACCCAAGAACACTTGGAAAAAACTTCAAATATGTTTCCCTTTCTTTAAATTGGAGCTATGATACTCCAGTGATTTCCAAAAGATTGTTGTAGAAGGGGGACTGGGAATGCTGGATGGCAGGAGGCATTCCTAGGAATGCCAACTGAGGTCATTATAGGAGTGGTTTATGACCTAAAAAAAAACCAACCCAAAACCTAGTGTGCAAACAGAGCTGTTTCACAGCATGGATTTAGAGAATTAATGGTCGCCCAAGCAGACCAGATGATGCCATGCAGGCATAAATCTTTATGCTTGCTCCACCCTTCATGTTTAGAAAGAGGGACTTGATGTCAGGCATTTCCTGCCAGATGTGCTTTTAACACTAAGTTTGTTTTCTAGATGTGGAAGAAAAAAGGGCCAGCCTTCACTGACCGTGCTTATACTTCAGATAAATGAAAAGGCCCATGTTAAGTAGGCCAGCAAGTGACAAGGTTATGTGAGTAAAGTTCCCCTGATAACTTTAGAAATGCTGCTGAATTTACATGAATAAAATTATCCAGATATAAGATAAGTTTACCCAGACAACTTTAGACCTTAACCAGAAATATTGAAAAATAACCAGTTAAGTAAATAATTTAATAAAAGCTGCCAAGAAGGCCACATTTCCCACCCCTCAAAATTATTCCAAAAATGTTTTCACTTAGTGCCCGATTCTCCTCTACTCGTAAATAATTAAATGTATAAAGCTGTGTCATGGCCCCCCTCCTGTACCCCACTTCATTGTCTTGTCCCACCCAGAACACCTACCCCCACCTTCCTGACCCACCTAACTCTTCCCACTCCCACCTAAAGCACCCAAAGCTGAGCCAGGAATGGGTAGAGTCCTATTGCACCCCCAACCATGTCCAGCTGTTCACTACCAGCATTGCTTTCAGGTAAAGCTTGGGACCTTATGGCTTGTGATATGCTTTAAATATTTTGGGGGTTGGGTGAGGGGAGATATAGTGCTAGGTACTGACAATTTTTAAAATTATTTTGGGGGTGGTGGTGAATCAGGCCTGCTTGGCATCTCTTTTCTCTTGTTTTACCTAACTGGTTATTAGAGATGTGAATCGTGTGCCAGATCGTCTTAACGATCAGATTCGGCTGCGGTGGGGCTCGAATCTGATCTTTAAGATATGTGAATTGGAATCGTTTCCGATTCCAATTCACATTTTTGTAGGAGGCCCGCACCGCAAAAAAAAAAAACAAAACAAAACACATCCGACCCTTTAAATCGACCTCCCGACCTGACCCATTGCTAATTATTTTTTTACGGAGGCCCGCGCCGCAAAAAAAACAAAACAAAACACATCCGACCCTTTAAATCGACCCCCCCCCCCCCGACCCGACCCGACCCATCGCTAATTATTTTTTTACGGAGGCCCGCGCCGCAAAAAAAACAAAAAAACCCATCCGATATAATAATTAGCGATGGGTCGGGTCGGGAGGGGGGGGGTCGATTTAAAGGGTCAGATGTTTTTTTTGGTTTTTTTTGCGGCGCGGGCCTCCGTAAAAAAAAAATAGCGATGGGTTGGGTCGATTTAAAGGGTCAGGGTGGGTTTAGGGGCTTTTTTGGTGTGCCCTATTTAATGATACAATACAAATGCCCCTGACGATAAATTGTGGGCATTTGTATTGTATCGTGCACTCTAACGATTTTGGACGATTTTAAAATTATCTGACGATAATTTTAATCGGTCAAAAACGATTCACATCCCTACTGGTTATATTTCCAAATAGACAGATCTAAAGTTATCTAGGAAATAAATTTAGACCTGCACAAGTGCAAGGTATTGCACATAGGGAAAAATAACCCTTGCTGTAGTTACACGATGTTAGATTCCATATTAGGAACTTCCACCCAGGAAAAAGATCTAGGCATCATAGTGGATAATAAAAATCGTCGGCTCAGTGTGCTGCAGCAGTCAAAAAAGCAAACAGAATGTTAGGAATTATTAGAAAGGGAATGGTTAATAAAACGGAAAATGTCATAATGCCTCTGTATCGCTCCATGGTGAGACCGCACCTTGAATACTGTGTACAATTCTGGTCACCGCAACTCAAAAAAGATATAGTTGCGATGGAGAAGGTACAGCAAAGGGCAACCAAAATGATAAAGGGGATGGAACAGCTCCTCTATGAGGAAAGGCTGAAGAGGTTAGAGCTGTTCAGCTTGGAGAAGAGACGGCTGAGGGGGGATATGATAGAGGTCTTTAAGATCATGAGAGGTCTTGAACGAGTAGATGTGAATCGGTTATTTACACTTTCGGATAATAGAAGGACTGGGGGCATTCCATAAAGTTAGATAGAAGCACATTTAAGACTAATAAGAGAAAAGTCCTTTTTCACTCAACGCACAATTAAGCTTTGGAATTTGTTGCCAGACGATGTGGTTAGTGCAGTTAGTGTAGCTGGGTTTAAAAAAGATTTGGATATGTTCTTGGAGGAGAAGTCCATTAACTGCTGTTAATCAAGTTTACTTAAGGAATAGCCACTGCTATTAATTGCATCTGTAGAATGGGATCTTCTTAGTGTTTGGGTAATTGCCAGGTTCTTGTGGCCTGGTTTGGCCTCTGTTGGAAACAGGATGCTGGGCTTGATAGACCCTTGGTCTGACCCAGCATGGCAATTTCTTATGTTATTATGAACCACGATCAGAATTAACTAGATATACTTTATCTGAGTAACAATAAATATCAACACTACCTGACTAAGTTTAAACCCCATGCTCAGAATGCCTCTTTATTATCTATGTAGGTTTTAGCTGGGTAATCACCTGGATTAAAATATTTCTGGTCAGCAGGGGGTGGGGCAGGGCTGTCCTTTGGGGGGTAAACTGGGGTGTTTGCCCAGGCCCCATGCTTTGGAGGTGGTGGTTCTGTGCAATAATGCTAGTCATAACCTTCCTCTCACATGCAACCAAGGCCCAACTGAAAATTTACCACTGCTGATGCAATTCCCCACTGCCCACTGGAATAAAAAATGCTCCTGGTGGTAGATTCCACACAAAATTAGCAATGTAGACTAGGGAAAGCCTTTACTTATGCTTATAGGGGTAGATCTTTAAAAAATATGCGATCGCGTACTTTTGTTCGTGCACCAGGCGCGAACAAAAGTACGCTGGATTTTATAAAATACGCGGTAGCTGCACGTATCTTATAAAATCCGGGGTCGGCGCGCGCAAGGGGGTGCACATTTGTGCAACCTGCGCGCGCCGAGCCCACTGCGCGCTGCCTGTTCCCTCCGAGGCCGCTCCGATTTCAGAGCGGCCTCGGAGGGAACTTTCCTTCGCCCTCCCCCCACCTTCCCCTCCCTTCCCCTACCTAACCTACCCCCCCCGGCCCTATCTAAACCCCCCCTACCTTTGTCGGCAAAGTTACGCCTGCTGAAAGCAGGCGTAACTTTGCATGCACCGGCCGGCAGCCCCGCTCCGTCCTCCAGTCCCGGGGGCTGGTCCGGAGGGCTCGACCACACCCCCGGGCCGGCACCACGCCCCCGGGCCCACCCCCGAAACACTGCGGCATGTCCCCAAAACGCCGCGTCGTTTCGGGAAACGCCCCCAGACACGCCCCCTCCCGCCCCTTTTCGAAAGCCCCGGGACTTACGTGCGCCGGCGGCCTATGCAAAATAGGCGCGCAGGCACGCGAGGGCCCTGCGCGCGTAAATCAAGAAGGATTTACGCGCGCAGGCCTTTTAAAATCCGCCCCATAATGAGCAAGAAGGATTGGGTCAATTCTTTGGGATACTAGTACGTACTTGCAACCTGAATTAACAGGATGCTAGGCATGATGGACCTCTTGTCTGTCCCAGTATGGCATTTCTTTTATATATATATATATTTTTTTTTTCTTTAAGTTAACTGCACCTTTTGTTTCTCTATTCATCAGCCATGGTTGCCTATTTTCTTTTCTTTTTTTTTTTTTTATTGTGGACATGATTGCTCTTGTCAGGCTGTTGGTGGCACTCTAGAGCTTAATTTGCCAAATTTCTGAGTGAGAGACTCTGATTCTAATTATGGTATATATGAGTTTATATGGTATGGTTTAGAGTATTTTGGGGTGGTTGCTAGGTGGTGGGAAAGGAAGAGTGGGTAAGAGGTTAGGGCTTTTGGGATGTGTATGCTGCAGAAAGAGTGTGGTATGTTGGAAGAGGTTGGTTTCCTCTGGATTTATTCTTGGTAATTGTCTGCATGGCTGCTGATGGGGCTGGGCAGTGGCTATATGGCTCCTTGAAGTCTATTAAGCTGAAACTGCTTTGCTGGTCAATGTTTGAGTCACCTTAACAATAGTAATTATATTACATGGAATATAGCTGGGTGAAATACACCCATCAAAAGACACAAGGTTTTGAGTAACCTGGATAAGCTGAAAGTACATGTAGCCTTTCTTCAAGAGTCCCATCTTTCTGATTCTAAACTCTAAGGTCAAGTCCATAAGCAAAACACATCAGCACTGTCTGCATTTTCAAGAAGGCTCATCATCTAATAAAAATGTTGCTAGTAGTTGCTACCCTTGAGAGAAAATGGGGGATAACCTGCATGTTGCAGCAGAAAGTGCCATAAGAAGCATGCTGGACATACTGGATGGGCCATTTGGTCCTTTTCTGCAGTCATTACTATGTTACAAGAAATTGAGATGGCAGTAGGTTTCCCAGGTTTTCTTTTCCTCTGGGTTGCAATTCTGATACATAAAAATACACTTTTTCAGGTAGAAAATATTATCACTGAGAAGGATAGTAAATGATAGAAACTGGGAAAATTTATAATAAATAAATCTGTAATTCTTGCTTTACTCTATGCTCCCAACAATTATTCCCATTTTTTCATGGTTAATTTTGTTATGGAGCTTTCCCAGTTCCAAAGGATTCCAAATATTTTTGGTGGAGATTTTAATTGTGGGCCAAATTCAAGCCTCAATACTTCTGGGAACCTAATGAGGAAGGGCATGGGGCCAGATAAGGGAATATTTTTGTATGTGAAGTCAGCTGGAAGTCATAGATATTTGGTGGTTTTTAAAACCCATAGACAAGGACTTTACACACCTCTCTAGGGCAGACGGCACTAAATCTCGGACAGATTATATCTTGATATCTGAAGAACTTTTTCATATATCATATGAAGTGAAAATAGAGCCATTAATTATAATAAATCATGCACAAGTTCGATGTGTCCTAGAGTCTGACCTAGTTTTAGAAGAGGATAGAATTTGGAGAATGCCATTCTTGTTACATGATGATATAGAATTTAGGACATTTTTTTACAGAGAAAATAGGAGCAATATTCGAGCTTATCATTCACATCATTTTGATCAGCTGATTCTCTTAGTGAGGATATTATTACCTATTTTGGAAAAAAAATAAAGAAATAGGCTAAAGATATAATTGTATCGAAGGCAAAGTTTGAATCTTTGCAGCATACATTATCTTGAAGTCATTCAGACTCTGTGAGGGAGGAATTTCTTCAGATCCAAGGTGCACTAAATACCTTAGGAATAGATTTTCAAAGGCATCCATTTGTGCGTAGCTCCCAGCACGCGCACATGGACGTGGCAGACTTATGCTCGCATCACCATGTGCATGTTATAAAATATGATTCCCGGATATCATATTTTATAAAATCGGATGAACATGTGTATGTTCATCCGATTTTATTATCTGCACATGCATGTGCAGGTGGGTGGGGTCTCGCGCGCAAGGAGGGATTTCAAAAAATAATGCACGGCAACACGATCAAGCCTACACCAGTTTCCTTAATTGGAGTGGAATGGGAGGGAACTTTCCTGTCCCCCTAACTAGCCTTCCTCCCTTTCCCTTTCCCTTTCCCCTTCTCCTCCCCAACCCCTAAACCTACCCTATCGCAATTTTTTTTGTTTTAGAACTTACGCGCTCCTCTGAGCAGGAGTAAGTTCTGCGTACTGGCCGGCTGCCCGTGCACATTTCCCTGGGACAGGGCCTAATGGCTGCTGTCCCGATCAGCCCCGCCCCACCCAGACCCCGCCCCCAAGCCTGCCCCTTTCAAGGAGGTCGGCACTTCGGCGTGTATCAGGTGAAACGCATGTGGCCAGGCCATTTTTAAAATGCGCTTATTTTCGCAAGGCCCAGCCATGCGCATACCCCCAGTTTTTGAGCACACTGGGCTTTGAACATTTGGGCTTAACTGAATAATAGCGCACAAAGGTCTTTATTGTACTTGAAACCACATTTTACGTAGATGGTAATAAACATTTCTCAGTTAGTCAGGACTCAAAAGTAATTTCACATTTATTCCACAGATTCGGAATCCTAGAGGAGATGTTTTCCAAGGAGTTAAAACCATTTGTAAAGTCTTTAGAGACTTCTATAAGCAGTTATATTTCAAAGGTACTGAGGATATTGAGGCTGGGAATCTTTTTTTTGTTAAAATAACTGCTACAATTATCACAATTTCAGCTAGATAAGTTGAATGCCCCCTTTTCCATGCAGGAAGTACTATATAATCATTAATTCTTTTCCCTCTTTAAAAGCACCAGGACAGGGTCACATGATGCGAGGTGAATGAGAAAAACAACATGTTCCCATGAGCTTTGTGTCCCACTCCACTTTAATACCTTTATTTTGTATCTGACCTTTTTTATTTTTTTCAACTTTGTGGTTTTACCACCTTTTGCTTGATGCATGGATGTACATGGATAATTTTGTTGTAAAAAAGGGTGAAGAAATGGCAATGAAAGCCAGGAAAAAAAACGACAGAGAAATCAAAACCAGGAGATGCCACGATTAAAAAAAAGACAAAGACCAGCTGGTTTTAATAGTATCTAAGAAGTGGCTAAATATCTCAATAGATATATCACTGAAGTTCTTGATGAAAAATTAGTGAAAGTACACTCAATAATTGAAGAGCTTCATGAAACTGTTCTTAATTATAATCAACAGATCACTACTACTGAACAGATGCTTGAGAGTTAAGAAATGGAAATAGTGGGCCTGATGGATTAAATGCAGCAACTGCAAAAATATGAAACACCCCCCCACCCCCCCCCCCCCCACACACACACACAAGAGACGGAGGTTTCAGCATGCTACCATTTAAGTGAACTGTAAAAAAAAAAAAAAAAGGGGGGGGGGGGGGGGAGGACAATGTAGCTGTGTAACATGAGCCGCCAGCCCAGGAAACACAGAATGAAATTGAAAAGGTCATCAGACCCCTTAGTGTGAAGGTATTTAATTGATCATTGAATAGATTAGTCAGATATTCAGGTAGGGGATTTGCATGTCACAAACCCCTGGACTTCTGCTGGAAAATTTGTAGGAAATTGTTGGGTTTGTGGCATATTGTGAACTCTTGGTCGAAGTGGCGATGACTCCTCCCACGGGGAGGGGCCCCGTGGGAAACCACAATGATTGGCTAGACTCTTAGTAAGCAGACACTGAGGAGAGAAAGCTTTATTATACTGCAGTTGATGAGTTTGAATCTTGCCCAAGGAACAGACAGTGCTGTAGTCCAACGATATCACAGTAAGCTCAGACAGTCTCTGTAGATGATGTTCTCACCTAGATGTAGCAAAGGTCCGGTAGTGTTCCACAGCACGGGATAGGCTGTGAACCTGAAGGGTGGAATGAGGAGAGCTGGAGCGTAGTGATACTCAGAGTAGCAGTGTTGATAACTTCCTTTGGTAGTTGAATGAAGGGAGAGACCCATGGTCCGAGGTGCAGGATACCCAGAGAAGAATAGGCTCTCAAGGAGCAAGTACCTAGGAGCACCAAGGGTTCCTGAAAGAAAGCAGACAGGACCTCCAAGGGCAGGTGTCCTTAAGGTTAGGTAGATTAACCCTGGAGGGTGAGTAGAAGTGAGAGGTCCCCGAGGAGCGGGTACCCAGAGCTTCCGTAGTAGTGAGATACCCTGGAGGGTAGTGAGGAATCCAAGCGAGCAGCTTAGAAGCGGTCAGAGTAGCAAAACCAAAGTCCTTGCTAACTCGTTCAATTGGAGCAGAGCGGAGGTTTAAATACCAGGAGGTACTGACGTCATGCGGTAGGGCCGCCCCCGAGGTTCCCTCCATGATGTATTCAAAAACGTAGGCAGCGTGCACGCCCTAGGAGGCCTCAGGAAGAAGCATGGTGGATGGGGATGCCCATGCTGGCTTGGAAATGCCAAGGGTTTTGGCAAACAGCAGCAGAGGCAGCCATCCTTCCAATGGAGGAGGAAAAGGGTAAAAGAGAGGTGAGGCAGAGCGGTCGCAGCCATCTGCGACCGACGGACGTAACAGAAATATTACTAAAATATCAGAGGATTCAAACTCCTAAATTACAGAACCATGACTGTGGAAGGGATTTATGAGAGAAATATACTGGAAAACAGTCCTAGGAAGCTAACAGATTTTCACCCTGCTTAACAAGGGTATTCAGGCACATGGGTACCAAAATCCGAGACAACAGGGGGGTGGCCAGGCAGGATAGAGGGGCATGCACATGTTCTTTCTCTGTGGTCCTGCCTGGAGCTCAGCCTTTTGAATGAGAGGTGACTCATACAGGGTCTGACAACATATAAAGCAAAAGCCAGGCTGAGAGAAGGTGACATATACAGGCTGGATAACAGCACATGACTGACCATGAGCTTATCAGAGCTAAAATCATTGAAAGCTGAAACTGTGGAGGGCTAGAACTACTGAAAGCTAAAACAGCCTTGAGCCTAGTAGTGATGTAAACCCAAGCCACGGAAAACCTTCCTACTGAGGGAGGAGAACTGAAGGACAACAACAGGCCTGGAGTGGTCCCCCCTTGAGTGAAGGGACCTTAGTGGCAGATCTGGAAATCAAGCAGTCCCCTGTGAGCAAGGGGCACCCAAGTGGCAGTCCGGGAGATGAAGCTGGGTCCCCCAGGAGGGTGTGGACCACAGTGGCAGTCCAGGAGGCAAAGTCAGAGCTCCCAGGAGGGTGTGGACCCCAGCGGCAGTCTGAGAAGGCAGAGTTGGGTCCCCCAGGTGGGCAGGGACCCCAGCAGCAGTCCAGAAGGTGGATTTGGATCACCAGGAAAGTATAAACCCCAAAATAGACCAGGAGGCTGAGTCAGGTCTCTCAGAGGAGCAGAAGGAGGCGGTTTAGATACAACAGAACCCCCCCCCCCCCCAAGTCAACACTGCCCGCCAGCCCAGTTGCATCTTTTCACATGGGTGAGACTTGGGATAAAAGGTGGAGGATAATAATAATACTTGAGTAAGTGGGAACATAAGAGGTCCCTCCTATTCCATAGGGTGGTATACTGTGGGGACCAACAACCCCAAATTGCCAAATACTAAATGTTCCTGCTACTTTGTAGAAATGTATATAGGTGTGTAGACTGAGACTATTAACTACGAGTAGATTAGTGTGCTGATTGACATCCTATTAGCAATGTACATAGTCATATAGAAATGTATATATTGTATAGTCTAATAAACCTGTACATATTTGTACATACTGCCAGTCTTGTTCAGAGTTCCATTTGTTTTCCTGGGGTGAAGGGAAGGAAATCCCACCCACTAACACCTTCTTCCCCAAGAGGAAGCACCAGGTACCAAGAACATGAGGACCAATGGAGTCTGCCCTAGGTGGGCTCCTGCCAGGTCAGTCCCAGACTCAGGAATGCCCCATGAGGTATGCGGTCAAAGGGGGGGGGGGGGCATTACAAATATCAGGAGGAACTACAAGAGCATATTGTGTATAGATGATCAGGAGAACAGAAGTTGACATAATAATATTTGTTTGTTAAGCATATTGGAATCTATTAAGGATCGGGAACTGCACAGTCTTTATAAAACTGTGTTACCTGAGAATTTGGGATTATTGTTGGAGCAATTACCTCTAAAGTATGAGTGAATTCATAGGATTAGGCTTTTGCTCGAAAATCAGCAGAGGGCTAGGCGAGTGATTGCACGTGGCTATTAACGTATACTGATAAAGCCAACTTACTGCAGGCATACCGTTCACTAAAGAATTTAGAACATGAGGGGCAGAAGATATTAATCTTTCAAGATTTCTCGGCCCAAATAGTGGTGAAGAGAAAAGCAATCACATCTTACTGCAATAAATTGTACCAAAAAGATATCAGGTTTACCTTGTAGTATCCTTCGCATTTGCGTATTTTTTACAATGGAGAAAGCAAGTTATTTACAACAGCAGAGGAAGTGAAACGTTATATGGAAAAAGTTCTTGGTGTTGACTAATTTCTGTTCATCCATTCCTAGTCTTCCATATTGTAGTCCACAGCTGTGACAAAGCATGCAATTGCTACTGAGGCAATTTTGGTTTACCTGTGATCAGTGGATGTTTGTAATCATATGCCTTCTTCGATTTCTTAGATTTGTGTACTAGTAACCAATTGGTAGTAGTCTTAAATGCTTAAAGAAAAAGAAAGAGAATTTGAAGGGTACTGGAATGAAAGAGAACAGAGAGGAGAAAGAGCCTATTTCAATGATATGTGAAGAGGAACTTTTTGGGATTTTTTGTTTTTGCTTATGATTTCTCCTTCATAATTGTTCAGAAAAATTCCTCTCTTCTGTACAATTTTGTTGGACAATATTGTTGGCTATGAGTGGCTAATCTATATGAAGAAGTTTGCTTTAATTTTGAATCTCTTATTTAATTTTATTTAATTTTATTTTATTGCCTGTCGATTTGAAAAGAGACATGTCTGTCCATGGGAGGGATTTTGGAACTTTTTCATACCTATGCTTTTTCTTTCATGATTGTTCAGAGTTGTCACTTTTTATTGTCATATTGTTGGACAGGATTATTGGATATGACTAACTAGTCCATATGAAAGAATCTCTTCAATTATGATTTGCTTATTTGTTTTGACTGTGGACTTGGGAAGGGCTAGCATATTTGTTTATGGGAGACATTTCTCTGATTATTGGCAGTGTCTCCATGGCAGTATCTTTGTGAGTGATTTTTATTTTTTCTTGACATCTTCCTTCTGTTTTATTTTATATGTTGGTTGATAATTCAATACGAATTCTATTGGATCACAGTGGAGTTTGATTTATTTAAATGGAGTGAGATGGGGGAAACATCCTGTCCTATTCTTTTCCATTGAGGATGGGTATTAAATGTGGTGTTTTCTTGTAGTTACAAGCTTGGTGTGTGCACATACATTACATTAGTGTATATCAAGGCACTGTGCCTGTGAGCAGGCAGTTTGTTTGTTTATTTATTTATTTATATATTTATTAGGAAAATACAATGAACAGAATAACATGTCATAGTTAAAGCAAATGGTGTAAAAAAGAGCATGGTAAAAACATTATATGATTATATATAATAACATAAAAAGAACTGATAGAGAGGGTAGAAAAAGTAGAAAGAGAATAACTTTGTACAATCTATACAACTTTATCTTTATCATTGTGTACGTAAAACAGGGGTTACAAATGTGCAGAATATTCCAGTGGGAGAGGGTAAGGGACAGTGATGGAGAGGGGAGGAGGGGAAGGAGTATGGGGCACAGGAGGAAAGGGGAGGAGGGGGAAGGGCTGGCAGTGGAAAGTCTTAGAAAAAGGTCCATTTAGGCGAGGTCTATGTAATAATTGTGTCAGGGTATGCCTGCTTAATGAGCCATGTTTTGACTCCTTTTTTGAATTTGTTGAGTGACGGCTCTATTCAGAGGGAGGGGGGGGAGGGAGTTCCAGAGGTAGGTACTAGCTATGGAGAAGGCCCTTTCTCTGGTGAGGAACAGATGCGCAGCCTTCTCTGGTGAGGGACAGATGTGCAGTTTAGGAGACTCATGTATATTGGGACAACGGTGGTCTATGAAGCCAAATCCCCAGTGGGCCTCTTTTGTAGTTACAAGCTTGGTGTGTGCACATATATTACATTAGTCCTCATCAATCACTGTGCTTGTGGGCGGGCAGTTTAGCAGACTCACGTATATTGGGACAGCAGTAGTCTATGAATCCAAATCCCCAGTGGCCCTCTTTTGGAAATAATTCTTTTAATTGAAATCCCTAGTAGGCAGTGACATTAAATCCATAATGTCAGGGAAAGCTAGACGTGGTCGGGTGATTGGGACTGGGAAAGGAGACACCTCAAAAGGGAGTGCCAGTCCCCCATTAAAGTTAAAAAGGGACCTGTTCCAATCTAAAATCTCTGGAGAGGCAGACAGTTCCATCCAGAAAAAAATGAAATCTAAACATGATGCATCGCCACCTCCTGTTTCTGACCCTGTAGTTTTAGAGGTGAGGGAAGGGGAGGCTGAGTCATGCAAGACAAAATAGTGACACCCAAAAGCAGCAGTGCGACAGCAGTCTCGACTTAGCATTGACAATGTAGCGCAGGCACTGTTTGCTTCTGATTCTGATGAAGAATCATCTTGTGTGGGATTCTCAACAGAAATGGAAGAAGTAATAGCTGACGAAGGTTTAGGATGATTTGTTAGTCCCGTCTTAGCCTCCACTTCAGTGCTGCAGGGGAGAGATGAAACTGATGATGATGATGAGGAGGAAGAGCAGTCAGCGCAGGCACAGAATGTGACTGATGCCCCTGGCATTGCTTCTCAGGGTGCACCCATTACTATCAGCTCCAGTGCCAGCATCCAACCTGAAGGCTATAGAGAAGGGATCACGAAAGACATCTGCGATCTGGAGCTACTTTAAGGTGACGAAGGACCCACATTTTGATCGGTGTAATTACTGTGGCAGGGCTATTAGCAGAGGCAAGCAAATGGGACATCTATCTAATTTTGACATGACACATCATATGAAGAGGCAACACCCAACAACAGTACTGCCATCTGGGGATGGTGGCAGTACCAGTCAGGGGACCCCTTTTTCCATGCAGCATAAAGTGGTTGAAAAGGAGCAGAGTCACCCCACGCCCTCAGCACCTTCTAGCAGTCAGGTGGCAGGCTAGCAGCCCCCTGCCATTTGGCAGAAGTGACAAGCCACCATGGAGGAAGAGGGGTGAAGGGCGGTAACGCTATCCTGGGGTAGGAGGCAGGCAGCCTCAAAAGTTGTAACCAGGAGCATTGGGAAATGATTGCCCTTGATGACCAGCCCTTGCAGTTAGTGGAGAATGTGGGCTTCAAGCATTTTCTGAAGGTTGTAGTTCCAAATTACAAAGTCCCCTCCAGAACCACATTTAGCAGAAAGGTCATCCCCAGCCTGTACAAGCAGTGTTACAGTCGCATCCAAGCACTGCTAGCTAAGGCACAGGGAAGTGTGCATTTCATCTGAGATATTTGGACCGCCATGAATGCTGTACACTCTTACCTCTCCCTGACAGCACACTGGTGGGACCTGGCTGAGGCTTGACCTCTATCCTCGAATGCTGTGCCTGTCCGTCCAGGCCTTATGTCCCTGTGTGGGCTTGACCTCTATTCTCGAATGCTGTGCCTGTCTGTCCAGGCCTTATGTCCCTAAAAGGGCTTGACCTCTATCCTCGAATGCTGTGCCTGTCTGTCCAGGCCTTATGTCCCTATGTGGGCTTGACCTCTATCCTGAAATGCTGTGCCTGTCCGTCCAGGCCTTATGTCCCTGTGTGGGCTTGACCTCTATTCTCGAATGCTGTGCCTGTCTGTCCAGGCCTTATGTCCCTAAAAGGGCTTGACCTCTATCCTCAATTGTTGTGCCTGTCTGTCCAGGCCTTATGTCCCTACGTGGGCTTGACCTCTATCCTCAAATGCTGTGCCTGTCCATCCTGGCCTTACGACCCTAAAAGGGCTTAACCTCTAATGCTCTGCCTGACCATCCTGGAGCCCTTTCCTGCTCAAAGGAAAGGGAACTCTCCCCAGGGTAGCCCGCCAGCCTTTCTCTTAGAACTTGTTGACCCATGTTGAACCGCTGTTCACATGCACCCTCCTCCTCCTCGGGCTTCAAAATTCTCATTTGTATATCTGCTACGTCCACCAGATTTTAAAAGACTAGTGAGAGCTCACTAGATGCCAATGGAAACACCCCACTCTAGAGGGCGAACCCATTCTAGGGTGCCCTTTCCTGCTCAAAGGAAAGGAAACTCTCCCTGGGGCCAGCCTTTCTTGCCCCTATCAAAACCACAGGGACCAGACTACTTCCACTCTGCCAGCCTGTCTTGCCCCTATCAGCTTTCTGCCACTCTGCCTTGCTGCCATTCACCAGATGACTCACTCAACTCCTTGTGGTGTTCTTGCCACTATCATGGTTCCTCAGTGTCTTGGTGCTAGTCTTTCTGCTTGCTATGTTCCCCCTTCATTGTGCTGTAGGATGTTGATGCCACTTGTCTTCCCTCTTTGCCTATCGTACTGTCTTTGAGGGTTCATGCATCTGTTATTGGTGCTCTCTTTTGAAGCTGTGGTGTGTTTTTCACACTGTCGCTGCTGCTTTGCGCCTCTGTTAAAGCACTCTTGCCACTCCTAGTACCCCTTTGCCCCTTTAAATGCCTCAGGCTATTCATGCCACTTTGGTGCCACTTTGCCACAGTCTAAGTACCTTGGAGCTCTTTTCTTGTTCTGATGATAGCTCCCCAGAAGTTTCATCAGAATTGATAAGAAAACTCCAATTCTGCAGCCAAAAATAGGTTGCAAATACTTCCCCCATTGACTTTAATGGGAAATCGGAAAACAAATAAAACATATCAATGAATTGGTTTCCCCCCCTATGAAACGAATGCAATGAAGTTGGGTCCCGGTGAAATTAATACCAAATAGCAACACATTTTTTCCTTCTGCACATCCCTACAAGTTGATTGCTTTCCTCCCAATGTAGGCAAAGTATCAAAGATGGAATTCATTTTACACAGTCATTTGTCTCCTACCTCATCCTCATAATTTCTCCCTCTGAACTCCTTAATTTCCTCACAGTATCTGAATGGCACAAGTCCTTCTCCTCATCTCCTTTTCAGCACCAGGGTGATACCTTTTATTCCTCCCAATGTCAGTAAATATTTTTAGGCCCTAAATGGGATCTAAACTCTTCCCCTCTTTCATCTTTCTCCTTCTTCCTCTCAGAATGGCTGAAAGTCATCCACTCCTTGGATTTTAATGACCACAGGTTCCTCTTGAGTAAAGAGAAACTCTCCCATTAGATTGTAGAGCAGAAATTAAATTAGCTTTACTAAGGCCCAAGTTACTGGGTACTCCAAACTTAAATAAATTAATTGGAGACTATAGGGTGGACTGAGATGGTAGAAAGAAACTACCATCCAAATAAAAGGCTCCAAGGAGGCATTAACTCAATTAATTAAAAAAAAAAAAATCCCTAAAAACTCAGATGACAACCAAGGCATGTTGCCTCCACAAAAGAGAATAAGGGAATCTGCATGGTAAAATTGTGGTCAGGCTCTATAAGCCAGAGAGACACATCCATTACTAGCTTCCACAAGTGGGAACTGTAAACTAGGGATGTGCAGCAGGGACAGATTAGTCCCATTCGGTATTCATATTCATCGGGACCCAAATCCGTTGCATCCACTCTCGGGGGACCCACCATCTATTCATTAGTTACATATGCATTCGTTTCCCAAAAAACCCCCCCATCCCAACCCTTTACATTTAATTTACTACAACCCTTCACCCTCCTGACCTCCCCAAGACTTGCCAAAAGTCCCTGGTGGTCCAGCAGGGGTCCTGGAGTGATCTCCTGCACTTGGGCTGTCAGCTGCGGGTATTCAAAATGGCACCGATAGCCTTTGCTCTTACTATGTCACAGGGGCTACTGGTGCCATTAGTCGGCCCCTGTCACGTGGTAGGAACAATGTATGGCCGGCACCATCTTGTGCTCCTACCATGTGACAGGAGCCAACCAATGGCACTGGTCACAAGGACTGAGCCTGTACTGGCCTCCTGTTCCTTATCCCAGTGCTTGCTGCGCTGCTACTCCTCAGGTTCTCGCCAACCATGTTGCTATATCTGGAAAGCCGCTGCTGCTCCTCTTGAGGCCCCACGATGCTTTTGACAGCATGTGACTGGCCACTGTCACTATGGCGCCCTTTGGGTCATGGCACTTATGGCCCAGGCCATATTGTCCATAGGCATGCTGCAGCTCTGGCTTGATTTCCCTGTTCTTGAGAATACAGTGTGTCTTTAAACCCGTGTTAGTTTGTGAAACCCTTTTTCCTGTGTTAAGAAACCATTAGGGGTTTCACCCCTGAGAATGAAGAGGAATCTACAGGAAAGAGCTGGAGAGTAATCATCTCTCTGTGATGCTGATGTACTTATCCATGATATTTTCTCTGGGTTGCTACACTTATTAATAAGCTCCAAGCTCACAGCATGTATAGCATAATAGCATGTGAAATTTCTGTGCATTGCCATGGCCAGGATTTTTGCATGTTCTCAGCTGTGGCTTAGTGTGAACCTGTCTTGTGATCTGTGACCCAGCATGGGCAGTCATGTGAGCGCCCACCAACATTCCTTCTTAAGTGTAAGTGAAGTCCCTTGTGGTCTTTAGGGGCCCTACCACTCCAAGTCCCTCATGGGCCAAGAAAGTAAAAGTAAGAACCTGTAGGAAAGCTCTACCTCCTTGTTTCTCCCCCACCCTTCCCCCCTCCCCACCAAATCAATGAAAATCCCCATCTGGTATCACCTTTTCCCATGCCTCATCCCCATGTACACAAAAGCTTACCCCATCAAAATGATGGAAATCCCTACTTAGTCCTGACCCATCAATGTACAGTTTCAAAGTGGCACTGGCTAACCTCAGGAGCAACTTTTGCATGTGCATAAGACTAAGTATGAAAGTTTAGTACTGCGAAGACCGCTTTTACAAAAATGTTTCATACACAAAAATTAGCACAAAACATCTACATTTTTGCACTGTTGTAGGTGTTTTCGCAGTTCTTGCACAGAAATCCTTTTTAGAGAAAGATTTTGAAACTTAGTACATTGGCCTCTGTGTAAGCACTAGCCTCAGCCATGGAAAATTATAACCATCCAGTCTGCTCCTAGGCCAAGTCCCTGAGGATTAAGATGCAGTAAATCCTACAGAATCTTCGCCTTCTCAGAATCAGCCATCATTGATGCAAAGAGGGGAAATACATGATATTAAGAACTAAAGGTATGCAAATTTTATTATTTCTCTTATTGCTATGGTTTCTTTAATGATTGTGCTATTCTGTGTTACATAATAGTTTAATTTCAAACACAAAAACAATAGACATTATCTGATCACTCATGTTTTCTTAAAATGCTACATATCTTACAAACTCTGCCAGGAATATGTAAACATATGAACACAACTGTATTTTCCTAGATTTTCATAGTACTAAAGAAATTCAAAATAGGAACTCTGGATAAAGCTCAGATTATTTGTTTTTCAATCCTTCCTATTGAATGGAAGTTTTCTTTGGCTAAATTTAAATGAGTGCAGTGATACTCTCACTTGGGATGGAAAAGGAAGGGGGGGGGGGGAAGTTCTCTGTTATATCTTTTAGCTAAATTATTTCTATAGGTAAATTAATTCTATACATTTAACAAATGCAGAACAAAATCTTTTTCTTTCATAACTGTTCTCCAGATCAAGCATACAAACCAAAGCATCTTTCACTCTCAAACATCTGATAATTTTTCTTCTCAAAATTCAATATTTAATTCCTACTCCCATGCCTTGCAGTGATCAGGTGGGTCTTGTATCAACATGCAATAAAAATTGTATATATATATGTAGACGAAATCAGGCCTTTTGTTGTTCTTAACAGTACATTCTGAAAAGGTTGGGAGGATGTATTATTTTTAAACTCAAGATGTCCTGCCTGATCTCATTTTAGGAAACAGCGTGCTACTTGCAAATAAGCATAATTACCTTCTTTCCTTGATTTAGATTGCTTATAATCTGAAAAAATCATTTAGAGATCCTATTTAAAAGATTTACCTAAGTTTGGGATGTAGCTAAACCCTGGGCTCTTAAATATATTCCCATCTGCCAGGATTGACCCAAGGGGGGGGGGGGGGTGCAGAGTCCAGAGTGGGACCTTCCCTACCTAAACTTAGTTTGGTGGCAGGGGCCCTTTCCAACCCAAGTTCAGTGGGACCTTCTGCTCTACCAGAAGTAATGTCAATGTGGACAATCCATTTACTCCCCAGCTCCCTGTCTCCAAACCTTATCCTTTAGCCCCATTTATTCTTCCACCTCATCTCTCAGTTCCTACTTCCAAACCCAGGCCCACAATCTCTGAGTCCATAGCTTGAAAGCTTTTCACTTCCCCTCCCCAATCCGTCCCTCACGTAGCAAGAGAGTGGAGTTGGTGGTCTGGTACTTCTCTAAGCTATTCCTGCAGCTGCCAGATTCTTTTCCTCTCCTGCCAGTCAGATTAGCTGTGTGACTGGAAGGAGAGCAAAAGTTGCTCAGGGCAGCAAAGTTACTACTAATTTTTCCCAGAGTGTGTGCTAGTGTCCAATACTGGTGGGCATGTAATTTTTGCAAGTGAGCTGTAGAAGGGTGGAGGAGGGGTACTCATCCTTTTCCTTCTACTCATTTTGTAGTAGTTGTATTAATATGTATATGAAACAAAGGGGAATCTGCTGTCTACACATTAAATATTTAAAAAAAAAAAGTAGAAGCAACAAAATTTCATTCATATCATGTAACTAAAACTTTGTGTTTACATCATAGAACTAAAAGTTCTAGGATCCTTGTAAGAGTTTGTGAATCAATCAATTCATGAAGAGACATTTCAAGCATTTCTAACTTTTATTCACAGTGTACAGGAAATGTTTTGGTCCCCCGATACGGACTGTATTTTGTCACTTGAGCTGCATCGGGAGGGACAGAGGCCCAAAAACCCAACTGCCAACAAATGAGAATAAAGCAAAGCAATTAATGTAAGAAAATAGCACGGATCCATGACACACAAAAAACATCAACAAGACACTAAGCGGCAGAGTTAGCTGCCTGGAGAAAGCATATACATATACATAAATGGGTGATTTTAGAATAGAAAATAATACAGTTGAACAAAATGATAATACAGTTAAATGGAAATTAAATTTAAAAAATAAAAAATGAATAATTAAAGATATGCGAACAATTATAAATACAGCTTGCATAATGATTGGAACATAGTGTAAAAGTGGGCACACCACTGAAAAAGCATTTAAAGTTAACAAAACCTGAGATGGAAGGGAGAGCAACCAGAAATAAGGCTTGAAAATAAAATAAAATAAGTTTGAAAATGAGGAAGGAAAGGGGGGAGGGGGAAAGGAGAGAGGAAAAGGAAGAAAGTAGCAGAGACAAATCTGAAGCATTAGAAAAAGCAAGCAAAGGAGCATAGACATGGCGCTGATTAGGATAGCAAAGGTACCTAGTTGTACGACGTCCCAGCGGGTTACTATGTAGTAGAGATGTGAATCGGGTGATCGATCGTCTTAACGATCGATTTCGGCTGGGAGGGGGAGGGAATCGGATCGTCGCAGTTTGGGTTTTTTAAATATCGTGTAAATCGTGTAAATCGAAAACCGGCACACTAAAACATCCCTAAAACCCACCCCGACCCTTTAAAATAAATCCCCCACCCTCCCAAACTCCCCCCAAATGCCTTAAATTACCTGGGGTCCAGAGGAAGGGTCCCGGTGTGATCTTTTACTCTCGGATCTCCTGTGCATTGTAGAAATGGCGCCGGCGCTACGTTTGACCTGTCATATAACAGGGCTAAGGTAGCGCCGGCGCCATTTTGTTTTTTTGTCCCCCGACGGCAGGAGCGTAGGAGATCGCTCCCGGACCCCCGCTGGACCCCCAGGGACTTTTGGCCAGCTTGGGGGGGCCTCCTGACCCCCACAAGACTTGCCAAAAGTCCAGCGGGGGTCCGGGAACGACTTCCTGCACACGAATCGTTTTTCCGTACGGAAAATCGATTCGCGGCAGGAGATCACTCCCGGACCCCCGCTGGACCCCCAGGGACTTTTGGCCAGCTTGGGGGGGCCTCCTGACCCCCACAAGACTTGCCAAAAGTCCAGCGGGGATCCGGAACGACCTCCGGCAGTCGAATTGTGTTGCCGTACGGCCGGCACCATTTCTACAACGCACAGGAGGTCCGAGAGTAAAAGATCACACCGGGACCCTTCCTCTGGACCCCAGGTAATTTAAGGCATTTTTGGAGGGGTTCGGGAGGGTGGGGGATTTATTTTAAAGGGTCGGGGTGGGTTTTAGGGTTGTTTTAGTGTGCCGGTTTTCCCGCCCTCCCCCTTCCCCTCCCCCTTCCCCCGATTTACGATTTTTTGACGATAAATCGGGGGAATTGTTATTGTATCACGGCTCTAACGATTTTTGATGATTTAAAATATATTGGATGATATTTTAAATCATAAAAAAACAATTCACATCCCTACTATGTAGTCTGATCCATGCACTGTTACAAAGGGACAAAAAGTTAATTAGAAATGGACACGAGAGCACGAAGAATCATGAACAGAGTATTTAAACAAACAGTACATACTGCGCGAAGGAAATGCTAGATGTAGTTCATAACAAAGCCTTGTGGAAATATTTCTAGATGAAAAATAAGAAATGTAACTGAGCATTATAAAAATAAACCCTACGTGAGATTAAAGCCAGGCGAAAAATACAGAGCTGACATACCATAGAAACAGTGATCCAAGAACATAAATGGGATCAATCAGGCAGCCAACGGCCATCTAGAGAAGGCCGTTCTCTGTATGCAAGCGTTCAGAAGGGGGGCATGCCCGATTTTGCATGGAAGAAGTCGCCCGAAGCACTGACATGAAAAATAACATTTAGATATTAAATAGATCACCTGTAAAAACAAACAAAAAAAAATAAACCAAAGGAAAAACTGGTAAAAACCGGGGCTGCAATCAAAAGGACGAGAGAACGGAAATAAAGACTGCAGCAGGGAACACACCATCACAGTGTGTATGCAAAGTGTCCGCAAGGGTGCTCTCGTGATGAGAAGGCTGTATTTAAATGAAGGTTGGTGGGGCGGGGTTAGCTCTGGAACCACGTGAAACCAAAGACAAGGGACCGCAAGGGTAGTTAAATAACAGAAGCAAACTTTAAGAAAAACGTTAAGAAAAATGTGGACACAGAACTCGTGGAAACCTTGTATTATAATTGTAATTGTTAATGGATAAAGGGGGAAGGATTAGAGCGCAAATTACAAGGTGTAAGAAGGGAAGAAATGTCTGAGGACCAATCCACTGAATGGAGATGGCTGGAATATTAACAGATGGGGGAGGGGGAGAGAGGGGAGGAGGAAGGGAAGGAGGAAGGAGGATGGGGAAAGGGGGGAGCAACAGGAAGGGGAAGGGGGGAGGCACGGGGAGGAGTGGGACTGTAAATGAAAGAGAAGTACACAGGAAAATGAGTGAGGAGAGAGGAACAGGAGTTGAAAAGGAGGTGGAGGGCTAGAAAAAAGTTGACCAATGAATGTTGTAGTTCAAACCAGCCATTTGATCAGCCATTCGCTAAAATTTCCCCCACGAGACCATAGGATGGGAACCTTGAACGCGAAAAAACTGAAGTATTCTAATTGCTGGTGGGAATCTTGCCAGTGTTAGGACCAAAGGAGCCTCTTCATGAGACTTGCGTATGCAGCTCATATGTTCAAAAATATCGGTTTTAAAGCCTGAGCAATGGGCAGGGCATTGAAACAACATATACCATGCCAGTGGTACTGCAGGTGGAAGGGTGATGAAGCAGAAATGATTGGCCAGTTCTAGAGTGGCTAAAATTGCATATTCTTTCAGAATAGGGTCAGGCGGCACATGTGCCACAAGGTGCGTGGCCGAGAGCTTCAGGAGCATCATGGCATATAGGATGCAGCTCAGATGATACAAACATATCTCTAAGATTTTGACCATGAGTAAACACGAACCAGGGAAGGTTTTGGAACAGTGAGTGTGGTAAGAGCACGTGCCAGAACATCTGTATTACTTAACAGTCGTGACTGACATTTGAAGAAAATGGCAGTACGCAAGTGAGTTCAGAAGATGGAGGCTGATTCTGTGGTAATAGAAGGAGCTCATGATTACTATAAAGTGCATGTTTCATAGCATGTTTCAAAAGTGTATATGGGTAACCATGCAATTGAAAATGTGCTAGCATGGAACAGGCCTGGATCATAAAGTCTTCCCAGG
The DNA here is from genome assembly GCF_901001135.1 of Rhinatrema bivittatum. NCBI lineage: Eukaryota > Metazoa > Chordata > Amphibia > Gymnophiona > Rhinatrematidae > Rhinatrema > Rhinatrema bivittatum. Next base: position 60,384 of record NW_021820928.1, on the reverse strand, counting down.
AGGACCAGAGTCTCCTAAAGTGAAAGAACTGGCCAACCAGTATATTCTCATGCAGAATTTTAGGGTGATGACTTGTGAACTGAAGAAGGGTGTTACGGTCAATGTGTTAAAGAAAAAGGGAAGTGGAAAAGACATCAGAATGTAGTGTGATAGAAATGTCCAAAAACAAGACAGTGGAGGGATGTATCTGGGCCTGAAACCGCAGGCCTATAGGATCATAGGAATTCAATAGATCAAGGAACATATAGAATTGTATGGCGGTGCCAGTCCATACCAGAAAAACATCATCAATATACTGTAGCCATGTGGTGGTCAGCCCAGAAAAGGAAGATGTATAAACAAAAAGTCTCTCAAAATTGGCCACATATAGGTAAGTGATATCTGGAGCCATTGCGGCACCCATAGCCATCCCTTTGATTTGTTGATAAAAAGAGCCCTGGAAGGTGAAGAAATTGTTTCTCAGAGGTTTGCTGGTGAGAGAAACCAGGAAATCAGGGGGTATCCAGCACAGGGCTTCTCGCTGCTACAAAGTGGTGTACAATCTCTATAGCCTTCACCTGAGGGATGTTAGAATACAGGGATTTGATATCTAGAGTAGCTAAAAAGCAAGGTGAGTCAGGCAAAGAGAGCTCTTGCAGCAAACCAAAAAGATGGCTTGAGTCCTGAACAAAAGAGGGGATCAAGGGGATGAAAGGCGCCAGGAACTTGTCAACGAAAATAGAGAGAGGCTCAAGAAGGTATCAACTAGAGATTTATGAATTTTTGGGAGCACACAAAAGATGGGGGTGATAGGGTGTTTTTAATCAAGAAAATTGGCTTCATGTGGAGTGAGGTAGTGTTGGGATAAACCTGTGTTGGCTAGTTGAGAAATCTCAATTGACAGGCCTGGAGTGGGGTCTGATGGAAGGTGTCTCTAAAAATGATGATCCGATAGTTGACGGTCTATTTCCTGGATATAATCTTCCAGTTTAATACTACCACCCCTCCCCCTTTGACAGCTGGCTTGCTGACAATGGAGGAGTCAGATGCCAGACCCTTAATGGCTAAGAGCTCTGAACGAGACAAATTCTGGAATGAAAAGATATTGTCAAAGTCGATAAGCAAGAGGTGATGCAGGACAAGTCATTCAAATGTTTTAAGAAGTGGGTCAGGGAGGCCAAGGTGTGCCCACTGTGATTTCCTGAGGATATTTGAGAGATTGGCACTTGAAGACTGAGTCGAGAAAAATAGCCCATGTGGCGAAACATGGTTCGTGTTGGAGGACTGAAACTTTTCCTGTACATTGTGAAAAAAAGTTGGAAATGCTTGAATTTTCTCTTCATTAATTGATTGATTCACACAGCTTTACAAGGATCCTAGAACCTTTAGTGCTATCCCATCTTTAATTGGTTTGACACCATCTAATATACCGTTCAACATCTCTGCTTTATTATTTGCTGCCTGCAACATAGAACTGCCATACACAAAAAAGGTCACTTTGAAAATAAATGAATTTTTAAAATTAACTTTAAAGGTATAAAGTTTAAATGTAACCCAGATCAGTTTGATGGGGTTGGAAGAAATCACAATAGCTCTCAGATCTAGGGTTGCCAACTTTCAACCATCAAATTTCCAACCACATGGACATGCTGTTTAATATCTTCGCTGATGAGATTTTTGCACATGTGATTTTTGCCATGCTTCACCATTGGAAAAACACAGAAATAGAGAATATAATAGCAGATAAGGATCCATCTAGTCTGACCAGTTAACTTCCCCTAGTTGATCTTAGGGCTGTCAACTGGCTCCAGATTTTCAAGACAGGCTGATCCTGTACTGGGTTTTCTCTCCTGCATGCAAGTACTTATAGTCTTAATTTTCTAAGGGAATACAATAGGGAAATCATAATAAGTCCCAGCATTCCATGGGGTAAAGCCAGGATTGGATCAATCTGTCCTGAAAATCTGGAGCCAGTTATCAACCCTAGTTGATCTCTGACTTTCCAGTCATTTCTTTCCAGTTAATGATTCTTTGTACTTGTGTGGTGCTTTCTTGAACTGTTACTGTTTTTGCCTCTGTCATCTCCACTGAGAGGTTGTTCCATACATCCACTATACTTTTTGTGAAGAAACATTTTCTTATGTTATTCCTGAGTATACTGCATTAGAGTCTTATATCATGATCACTAGTTCTAGAACTGTTTTACTCTGAAAACGGTTTGCTTTTACCAGCCCAGGAGCCATGCTACTGTTTTGTAAAAATATTTAGGCCTCTGATTAAATCATGGACTGAAGTCTATGTAGGTGACACAAAATAAATGTATCCAGCACATACTGAATAAAAGAACAGCTACCAAATATATACTGTTTATCTAATCAGAAGGGAAATTTGGATTCAAAGCTTCAACTGGAGGGCTAAAATCTGGACATTTCTGAACATTTTATCTCCCCTTCTTTTTTTCCATACTGTACCCCAAAATCTGTTAACCCCAGAAAGATTCATGACAATTGGCAACCCTACTCCAGACTCCGGCATCCAAAGCATAGCCTCTGCCGGCGTGCACATTCACATTGAGGTGCTTAGAACAGGGATGCAATGGAGACAAAAGTGATGCCCTGCCATTATCTTCTGGAAAGACAGATTCTAACTCCTGAACCTGCACCGAGCGGAATCACTGGCCCTTAGAGACCTGCAAACTATTGCTACAGCAGGCCAAAGTGCTCCTGTCCTGTCCTTGATTACCCCTAAAACTGATGCTCTAGAAACCACTGTGCTTTAAAATATCACATTAATAGACCAAAAAAGAAACCGGTCCCCTACAAACACCTCAAAGCTAATTTACAACAGACTAGAAGTGGCCTCCCTGTCCTGGCCTTCTTTGCCTGATTTTCTCACCATCATAACTGAGGAAAGCCTGATTCTGACAGAAGTGATGCACTAGTACCTTCTGAAGAAGGAGAATATTGGGCCTAGAGATATACATTCCTTTAAAATTGCTAAAGGCACCAAGGAGACTGACTTCAACAGCAAGACTTAAAGAGATTCTAACCTAAAAATCTTGAGAGGAGGAGATGCCAGATCCCTTCAAAACTAAGCTCAGTTCCAAGTCAATGAGACCTCTCGTAGCAGCAAGCTTGTGTTCTTGACTCCTCGGAAATAAATATCTAATCTGAGAAAATAGCAAGAGCGCTTCTGTGACTGTGTCTCTTGCAGCAAGTCAGAGCCCGTCTCTGCTCTCAGCGAGATTTGCGAGTTATGCCTTCATTCCAATGTCCTCTGCTGAAGGACAAGATTGAAGGAATGGATCCTTTAAAGGGACATATTGTCTCTTCCTGTAAACTGACCTTGCAGAGGCTCCAAAATGTAAGTCAAGTCCACTACATGGTCCTCTTTCATGCCACCAATGGCTGTAACCCCTGACCTGACTTACTCCTTTCTGTTTCTCTGGTTTGTGCTTTTTCCCATGTTTTATGTTTCCCCTAGGCTGTATTTTGTTTTGCGCTCTTTTATATTTTTTCCTGAACTGTTTCCTATTTCTGTCCTTTATGCTTTCCCCCCTTTCTCTCTGCCTCTCCTTCTCTGTCAATGCACTGTTTTGTGTAAAAGTGGTTTTTATTGTTTCTCTCATGTAAGATCTGTCGTTTACAATGTTGGCTGCACACTCTTAGCTGAGGTTCGCAGCTAGAACTCTTGCCACAAGGGGTCTGTCTTTCTCCTGCTTCCTAACTTTAATAACTCAAAAAGAGAATCTGACCAACTGACACTAAAATGTTGTCTGGACAGTTTATTGAACTTTAGTTTCTAGCTATTGAGAAATAAAAGAATAATTGATACACCATAGGCTGTTTTGAAAGAGACAGTAGCCTGGATTTGGTGAGATCAAAGGCACTCTGCTACTCATTTACTTCTCAACTCTGAGGGTTGTATCTTGAAGGAGGTCATATTGTGGTGGCTCTGATGTTTTTAATGTTTACTCGCCATCGACATAGTACTGAGAAAAAAAAAATAGCAATGTGAGACTTCAACAAATAATCCACAGTTACTGTATATCAATGGAGTGGGATTTGGGTTTTTATAAAATCTTCTGAGAAGTTTCTCAGTTGGGTTTTTCTTCAAACTGCAGAACTGCCATTGCCAGAAAGTGATCCTACACGATAACACTTTTCCAGAAGATTTCAGTTTGGTTTTCCTAATGCTGAATTCTTCTTACCTCATGTAAGCTGTGGAATTCTTTTGTCCAGCAGCAGCGCCACTCCTCTTAACTGGAACTCAGAACTACAGGCAAGTCTGGCAGTACTTCTATGCAGCTTAATTTATAACTCAGCTATTATTTACTTTATTTATTTTTCTTTATTTCTTGATTTAGACATTTTATATACCGTTGCTCCATGCATGGATCACAACGGCTTACAAAAGTAACATTCATAGCTATAAAGCAACAAATAGTAACGGGTTGCAGAGGAAGTATTCAACAACAGGCAATAACATCTATCAAATGACATTTTCTAATACATATTAGTCAGTAAGTTGCATTGAGAATCTTACATTCTCTTGTTAAATTTATTCCTCATACTTCAATTAGCATCTCTTGACCTCGTTTTTTGTGGCTCTCTACATTCTGATGTTTTTAAGTTAGTTACTTAATTCACTTCTCCCTGCATCCATTCAAAACAACTATTTAAGCTGACAGTTACAATACCGCTGCTCAGCTATTACTAAATTAACCCTGACTAATCCAAGTCCCACCTATATCCTGGTTCCTCTTGACTTAAAACAGCTCACATTCATTCACACAATCACTCCATAGTACTTTGCAACTGTTCTCTTTTCAATTCTAAGTGGGTTTTATTTTTTTCATTTTAGAGAGGCCTCAGAGAAGAATCAGCAATTTCTTTTTGATTTCCAGGACAGCTCTCCTATATTCTACAATTGTCACAGAATCTTTAGTATTCATGATTAGATCCTTGAACCTATGAAGATGTGTAAGATAGTTCTTTTTCTGACCAAGATAAAACATAGGGAAGCTTAGAGCAGCTTCTTTTTCCTTTTACTATTTTTGTACTAGACACCGTCTCTTGCAGCACTGCAGTAGTTTCTTCTTGCTCCTGCAGTTTTCAAATGTGGCTTTTCTAGTCCCATGGGAGTTTCCTGCTTCTGCTCCCATGGTCTAGCTCAGCACACAAAAAACTACTCCTGAGCTCCCATGGCATTCTTAAATGTGGTTCAAATCTGCCCTCTACAACCACCAAATAGGATGGACCTGCCAGCCATAAGTCCCTGCTGCATCATTCTGAGCCTACCACCAACCTCTCAACTCGGGCCCATGCTCCTCAGTCATACTAGGCCCCACTGCAACTCCAGGCCCATAACAGGCCTTGGATCCCACACTCCATCGAATCACCACTGCAGGCTTCCCAACTAGGAACACCAGACACCACCCTGACCTCCAAGAGTTCTCCCCCCATCTCTCTCAGGTCCAGACCTCCACTCAAGGTATCCCTAAGACAGTTCCAGAACTCCACTATTCATAGTTCTACTAGGATATACAAACCCCCTAGCTCTGGTTTTACCTTTTTAGACAAAGAACTTTCTTATCTTGGAGCTTTACCAGGCTGATTTGAAATCCACTTCTAGATGTGCCCCACCTGACCCCAAGTAGGGCCAAGGCCACTTCTGACAGTTCTTACACTTCAGGGTCTCGAAATTATCAGTTCAAAATATTTGTCTGTATAATGATGATGTTGGCAATGTAAGCTCCTGTTAGGTCCTGGAGAAGAACTCTGTCCCAGACCAAATATGCCTCACTTAACAGAATGGGGTAGATTTTCAAAGGGTTGTGCGCGTAAGATACGCGTGCAACCCCCGAAAACCTCCTGCGCCGAGCCTAGCTTGCAAAGGCTCGATGGCGTGTGTAAGCCCCGGGGCTTGAAAAAATGGGCATTCCTGGGGTGGGGCCGTGGGCAGGGCGCTGGCCCCGGGCATTCTGGGGGTGAGACTGAGGCCTCCAGAACAGCCACCAGGCCGGGGGATGGAGAGCCGGCATGCGCTAGTTACGCCTGCACGGAGGCAGGCGTAACTTCTTCAACAAAGGTCGGGGGGGGTTTAGTTAGGGCTGGGGGGCGGGTTGGATAGGGGAAGGGAGGGGAAGGTGCGGGGGGGGGGGGGAGGGAGGGGAAGGTGCGGGGGGGCGGAAGGAAAGTTCCCTCTGAGGCTGCTCTGATTTTGGAGCGGCCGGGTTGCGCGAACAAATCTACGCCAGCACGCATGATAGAAAATCTGGCCCAATATGTGTGGGCTATTTTTCCTTTATTTTGTTCACCTTAACTAATGGTGTTACATTGACTGCTATCACCAGGGCTGCTTTCTGAGCTAGAAGCCAGGATTTATGGAATGTTAGGCAGCTGATTCTGGTCCTTGGTTAAGTCCTGGACCTGTTTGTTCTCTACTAGGATTCCTGTCCCCGATTCAACTGCCTCAGATCAAAACTCCCCTATCAACCTATAAGGCTCACACCTACAGTATTAAAGTACCCTGAAAGAGACTCAAGACCTATTCTTAAGGCAACTGTGAAAACCTATCTGCTCGGACTCCTTATAACCTCCTTAGAGAGAGAAAAAACATAGTCTTGCGACACTAGGTTACTGAATATCCCTGAGAGGAGCATGAATTGAGTGAAATGTATGAAAGTCGGTACCTGAGGTATTGCATTCAGGGCCATTGCTCTGGGCAACTGTGAACATGGAAAACTTGGACACTGGGAGTAAGGCCTTGACTCTAGGGTATACAAGGAAATATATTACTGTCTTCTGAGATGTGAGGGTTTCCTTATACTCTAGAGACTGGGAATAGACTAATAGCTATTTGAGACAATCATCAGTCAGCATAGGGTTTCCACAACTGCATAATTCTGGGCTTTTCTGTTCCACCTTAGCCCTGAATATTCAGACAAGATTCCATCTGTGAATAGGGAGGTCATAGCCTGATAGCTACCCATGAGGATCCAGGATAATGCTTCTGAGAAATATTTGGTAGTAAAGCTCTGGAAGCCCTGATATATCTTTGTTGGGAAGCACCAAAGGAAATGTTTGCCATTCTCCATGGAACCCCCAGGAATGGAAGAACTCATCATAGGAGAAGAGGAGCAGTGGGCTACGAACAAGGGGGAGCAGCATTCAAATCCCACTGCCAGTCTCCTTGTGACTTGGGGCAAATCAATTTACCCTCCATTGCCTTAGGTACAAACTTATAGGTGAATTTTAAAAGCCCAGCACTGTGAGATACACGCACAAGCCAGGTTGGGTGTGCTGAGAGGATTTTAAAAGCCGCCCAAGTAATCGTGTATCTCCCACTGCAAGCACAAATAAAAGGTTTACAAAAAGAGGAGGGGCATCAGCATCGTCTGGGCAGGGCGCGGGCGTGTTTGGGCCTGGCCAAGACATGCGTGCATAAAAATCTACACGCACTGGTGCGCGCCAGGGTCCCCTGCCGCATAACTTTACTTCTGCTATGGATGCTGTATAAGTTTTAAAACAAAAAAATTTAGGAAACACAACGGTGCTTTAAGGGTTGGGGCTAACAGGGGGAAAGGGTGGCTATTAAACTAGGGGAGTTTGGAAGTTCTATCCCTTAACTGGGCGAACTGGGAACAAACTGGGAAAATGGTGAATAGTGTCTGTGCGCGTTCCTTCTAAAATGTCCCCACTTATGCAATAGTAGGGGTGTGCATTCATTTTCAATGTATTGGCAATCTGCAACATACATGTCCCTATTCATTGTATTCATGGGGTCACAAAACGTATGGCGAACCCCCACGAATACAACGTATCTAACGAATAAAACCCCCACCCTCCTGACCCCCCCAAGACTTACCAATGGGGACTCCTTTGGTAAGGGGACTCCTGACCCCCCCAAGACTTGCCAAAAGTCCCTGGTGGTCCAGCGGGGGTCCTGGAGCTATATCCTGCTCTCGGGCCGTCAGCTGCCAGTATTCAAAATGGTGCCGATAGCCTTTGCCCTTACTATGTCACAGGGGCTACCGGTGCCATTGGTCGGCCCCTGTCACATGGTAGGAGCACTGGATGGCCGGCCATGGCCCGCACCATTTTTAAAGATGGCGCCGGCCATCCAGTGCTCCTACCATGTGACAGGGGCTGGCCAATGGCACGGATACCCTGTCACATGGTAAGGGCAAAGGGCCATCGGCACCATTTTTATTAGCGCAGTCGATGGCCTGAGAGCGGGAGATCGCTCCCCGAGCCCCCACTGGACCACCAGGTAATTTTAAAACGTTTTTGGGGGTGTCGGGAGGGTGGGGGAAGCTAAGGGGTCGGTTTTTAAGGGTCGGGGTAGGTTTTTTGTTTATCGGATCGAGCGCAGCCGATAAACAAAAACCCAATCGGGCCGGACAATAAAAATTTTAAGATTTGAATCGGAACCGGAACCGATCAGATTCTGGTTCCGATTCACATCTCTAATAAGGACAGGATTTTTGGCCACTGTGGAAGGGGTTTTCCTGACCAGTTTAAAAGATATCCTGCCCAATGGGACCTCCTCCAGGAGGATTGTAGGATCCCTTGCCTGTTGAAAGACTCTTGCACAGATAGAGGAAAAGGACTGTAAGAAGAGCCAGAAAGACTGTGATGCTAGAAATATATATTATTGTGCCATCTGCAACTATTTTATCAGTAAAAACGTTAATTTCGAACACAGCCCCGTGCATCCAGTGTCTTTATTTGGGCACGCAGCATTCACAGAGAAAGGACCCCTCTCTCAGGGATATATATATATATACAGATATCAGCCACCCTTGCACTGGGCCCTGAAAGTTAACCGTCCCCCCCCCCCCCCAACAAAATGGATCCACTTCCTAGGGAAAGGGGCACAGAAAAGAGCTAGTCACAGGTTCTTGCCCCAAAGAACTTACAAATACTTTTATGGCCCCACTCGTGCAGGACACGCACACCAGGGTGGAGTTACATTAAGAAGACTTCAGCAAAGGCATGAGAATTTGGAATTGTGTTCTGATATGTAAAAGGGACTTTACTCTGATCATTCTAAAGTGATTTGTGATAAATTTGGGAATTGGAAGAAGGCTAAAGCTTTCCTCAGAATGAGTAACTGGAAAGAAAAGGAGATCAATTGTTAAGGAACTGGTTTCCATAAATTCAAAGACTTTGCTAGAAGAGTGAGGTCACAAACATATTCATTTTTCTTCATTATTGTTCATCAATCCTATTTAAAATGTAAGTGCTGTAAATATTCTTTAATCAATTTATCAACTATTAGTAAAGAAGTTGGAAACTGCATTGCTTCTTAGTGTGTTCCCTGCTGCTGTAGACTGTGGAAATTATCAGTGCTGTTTACAGAGACTGGAAAAGGGTTGTGTACTTTGGAGAATGCAAAAGGGCCTTGAAGCTACTCTCCCCCCCGCCCGCCCACAGGTAGCCTGGGCCTCAGAAGTAGAAACTATCCTTGGAGAACTGGGAGCAGATTGGGTCCTTCTCTCTTTCTAGATGGGTCCAGTCTAATGGTTCTGTCCTGCCCAGGGTTTTACGGTACTAACAAGGCACAGTTTTGTGAGTCTATTAATGCTGCCCTCACACCTGCTGATGATGGGGTTTCAATTACTGTTTTGGAACCAGAGTGGGATTATTTACTGAGGTAGAGGAAACATTAGTACAGTTAAAAGTATCATATAGTGCAGTGATGGCCACCTTCTGAGCTCAGTGTGTCAAAATTCATTAAAAAAAAAACCGAGCATAACTCGGATGGTGTGTCACTTCTAGAAAAATCCATAATTTTATGATATTTGTAGCTCTAATTAATAACAAAAAGTTATAATTTTAATATATGTAATGTACTTATTAATAAAGCAAAAACAAATAATTCTTTACCTTATCTGCTTAGTGGCTTTTTGTTGCTGAATTTCATTGGCTAAATCTTCAATTAAGACACTCTCTCCCCCTCCACACACACCCCCCGCCCCGCCCCGCCCACACACAAACTCTTACTCCCCTGGATTTTCTCATACACACTCATGCTCTCACACTCACTGGCTCCCTCACATACACACAAACACACACACCCAGGCAAGCTCCCAGTCAAATCTCACATACACACACACACACACACACACACTGACCCCCAGGCAGGCTCCCATTCATTTTCACACCACTCCCGCTCCATCCTCCAGACAGGCACCAATTCATTCTCACACACACAGACCCCCAGGCAGAATCCCATTCATACACATGCACACACTAAAGGCAGACCCCCCTCTCTTTCTTATGCCAACAACCTTGGAACCTCTCTCATTCCTCTGCTGCCACTGTCACTGCTGCCGCATGGCTATTGGGGAGGCGCCGATTGCTGCTACTGACACTGAAACCCATTCTGCTGCCTCCTCTGTGCAGGCCCCGTGGGCTTCCACTTTCTCCATGCTGATCTCGTACATTACGAGATCCGCATAGAGAAAGTGCTATTCTTGCACATTCCCAAAGATTACATGTGCCAATCACTAAAAGGTAATTTATTTTTTTTTACCTTTGCTGTCTGAGCTTAGTTTTCTAATTGGTTGGTCACAGGCTTTTTTTTCTACCTTCCCTTTCTTTTTTTCCACCTTCCCTTTCTTACTTTTTTTTTGCCAATTCCTTTTATATTGTCTTTTTTTTCTGTTTTTCTCTCCATCTTCTTCCCTCAAACACACAGTCAGGTTCTCATTCTCACATGCATTTCTCTCTCTCTCACACACACAGGCTCTCACTGTCACATACTCTCTCTCATACAACCATTCATACACACAGTCTCTCACTGGCACATGCTGTCTGACACAAACACACAGGCTCTCTCTCAATCCCACATGCTGTCTTGCTCAAGCACATGCTATCTCTGCAAACATTCAGGCCCTCACTCTCACACACAATCTCTCAACTCATCTCATACTCGCACACACACACACACACACACACACACCCTCTACAGACCCTCAGCCTCTCTCTCACCTCTGGGCCTCCTCTTCACGGGTTGCCTCAAGATGGGCTCTGCAGTGGCCCTAATCTTCTCGGGCCGCGGCGGCCCTGCTACCGGGCCTCTTCCTCTTCTCAGGCCGCTGCGACTTGGGATTCGCAGCGACCCGTAAGCGCAAGCACTGCTTCTCTTCTGCACGCGCTGATGCTTCTCCTCCTTCCTGCCCGTGTGGCTCTGGCAACGTTTACTTCCGGGGCCGCACAGGCAGGAAGGAGGAGGAGCCTCAGCGTGTTTAAATGCGATTTTTTTTTCGGGCCGTGGTGACGTGAGCCTCACCACGGCCCTGCCTATCTGCCTGTTGCTGCGCCGCATCAGCCTCCCTGCGCCGACCCTTTAAACTAATTTTAAAGGGTCGGCACAGCCGATTAAAAAAAAAAAAAAATTCCCGATAGTCCAGAAACGCTGCGCGTGTCAGCAAAAACGTCTCTGCGTATCACATCTGATACGCTTGTCATAGGTTAGCCATCACTAATACAGTCCATCTGATAATTGTCCTTTATGGGTTTTATACAGTTTGAAGGCAGTTTGTTTTTTTTTAGAGATTCTTACACTATTACTTAATCTATCTTTATCTGAGGGTGTAGTTCCAGACATTTAAGAATACAATTGTGTGACCCATTTTAATGGGTATGAATCTTGCTGTAACTGAGCCCTGAAGTTATAGGCTAAATTATATTATCCCTTCTTTGTCACAAATCTTAGAAAAAGTTGTATTGTCTCAGTTTGTGGATTTTTTTTTCATTGAGAGACAGATTCTAAATGATTATTAGTGTGGCTTTAGAGCAGGCCATAGCACAGATATGTTGTTAATCTCTGTTACCTGATCAAGGTTATGCAGTTGTTGAAGTGATGCTTGAGGTATGCGCGGCCTTTGACTCTGTTTCCCACGCTATCCTATTGCAAAGACTGGAGGAGGTAGGGATTACAGGAACAGTTGGGCGATGGTTCGCTTCATTCTTCCCGTTCTTCCCATTTTTAATGGAAGATTCCAGCAGCTGCGACTGGGTCTGCGCTCTTCATCATGGGTACCTGTTCAATTGGGAGTGCATCAAGAGTCAGGTTTGTCACCAGCTTTATTTAACATCTACCCATGCCCCCTTTCTGACAAATTGCAAGAGCTAGGGATCCTTGTCAAAATCTATGCGAATGCCTTCCAGGTGCCGTTTCCTGTTTGCACCAGTGTAGACGCCACTTTTACCCACATGGTGAATAATGGCAGGAGGCAAATTTTTGGATGAGAGAAAGTAAATTGTTATTGAATGTTTCAAAGACTTAGATCCTATGGATTTCTTGCTTTGTGACATTTGCATTTACCCTGCAACCCTGTATATGAGGGTACCATAATCCCTCTCGTCAACTCTGGGGTTTCAATTTGATTCTGCCTTTTCTTTTTACCCTCAGGTGAAAAACAAGGTAGCTAAGGCAGGGGGTTTTAGGCATGTTTTTTTTTTTAAACTGAGAAAGCTATGGAAACTGAAGTACATTTTGGATAAATATGACTTCAGATCTGTCATTCAATCCTTTGTATTAACCACATTAGATTACTGCAGTGCCCTCTATATTGGCATGCCAGGATGTCAATTAAGAGCTCTGCAGCTGTTATTGAATGCGGCAGCCAGATTGATTTTGGGCTGCCCTTTCTGGGAACATATTTGACTAGTGCTACAGGCTCTTCACTGGCTGCTGGTGGAACAAAGGCTAAAGTTTCAAATCATGAAATTAGTGCATTGTTTACTGAAAGATGAGGGTCCTTCTTGTTTAAAGACTATGATTTTGTCCATCTCATAATTTGCATTCAGCAAATTCTCAGTTGTTAATAGTCCTAGTCTTAGATCTGTGAAGCTGAAAAGTATTTGTGCTCGGGCCTTTCCAGGAATAGCCCCTGTGTTATGGAATCAGCTTCCTTTGACTTGACTACAGATCCAGGATTATTAACTGTTTTGAAAGAAGCTAAAAGCTCTTCTGTTTTGTGAAACTTTTTCATTTTTATGACTTTGTGATACTGTAGATTTTTTAATTGTAATTATTTTTTGTGTTTTCTGAATGTATGTCCATTTTATTGTATATATGCTCCAGTAATCTGCCTGGAACAGAAACCTGCCTATAGGCAGAGTCTAAATTATTGCAAATACATTTTATTTGAAATATTAAAAAAAAAAAATGCAATTAAAAAATGGAATACAAAACAAAATGAAAAGAAAAAAGGCCGGACCAGGCTTGCAGCCAAAAATATCAAATCTTTCCCCAGACCCTCTCCCACCCCCCTCCCCCACCCCTCTTCCACTATCTGGTGCTTAAAAATCAGAAAGAATGATCCCCTGCTGTTCCTATTCCCCAATGGTGCCAGATGACCCAAGGCTGGTGCTATTTTCAGTGTTTACCGTACCTAAGGCCAACACTATTTGGTTGTGTGGCAAACATTGAAAATCGTGCCAGCTTCAGGTTGGCCGGCTCCACTGGGCAGCAGGCACCAGTGGAAGAGGAGTAACTGAGAATCACTCCTGCCCGATTTTCAAGATCTGGATGGGGTAAAAGGGGCTTATGGGGTAGGAGGCAATAGAGAAAGGGCTGGGGGAAGGGTTTTATTTCTTTGTGGGGGCATGGCAGCTGCAGGACCTTGTTTTCCAAAGCAGTCCAAAAATGTTGTTTTTGTTTTCAAAATGAATTGAAATGAAATCACATCCATAATGATTGTCTCTTCTTGCTGAATCCGCCTGTGTGAGCTGCCACTGGAACCTTGGGGCTGTGGTTCTATGTTAGGCATTCTTACAAATGCATGATTTTCTCATGGCCCTGTTTTGACATGCTACTGCTCCGTTTTTGGGAGCAGAGGGCAGGAGTTGGACCCCCCTGCAGGAGGAAAGCAATCAGGATGATCCCTCCCCCCCCCCCAATAAAAAAGGAACCTAAAGGAAAATTGCTGAAAATATTTTAAAACTGAAACAAAAATTAGCATTAGTGATGTATGAGTGTGACTGATCTTTATGAATGCAGCAATGTGTGTAGTGTACCCGGTATGAGTAAGAGAGTGTGGATGTTTAATGTGTTTAGATGCTTGTTCAATAGGTAGGGAATGGCAAAGCAAATTTTAAACAGACCAGTGCACAATGTGCTGCAGCACTTGTGGTCTTGTTCTCATTAAAAGCAGTGAGAAAGAGCTCCAAAACAGACCCATTTCAAATATCTTTCTTGGCACATTTTTACTCTTTCATTCCAATGGAATTGGACAGTTTAAAAGGAACCCAGGTGGCAAGGCGTAGATCCCATGATTTTCACTGGGAGGAATCCAAAAATAGAAAAGACATTTCTCCTTCTGTAGAAGATTATAGGAGTTAACGATGAAGCCCAGACTTTCTCCTGCTCCGAGCAGGTGTAAATTTATGAGGGGTAGAGGTTTCATGGAAGGAAATAAAACCTGTGTAGCTGAGTAGGTGAATAACCCCTTGTGAGACAGGTAAGAAGTTGTTAATGGAGCATCTATAGCAGATCTACCTCTGCCCAGTCTGGATATATATTTTTTTTCTGGCTAAACTTTTGCATCTTTGTGCTGAATACTAGCCCAATATCTCCTTTAACCACAGGCTTGATATTCAGTCCCTATGAGCCAAACAAACGATCAAACTTTCAGGGGTTATCCTGTGCATAGCATATTGGAAAGTAATTTCTGTTACCCTATTCACAATGATTGATTGCCACATAACCATGCCAGTCGCTGGAATCCTTTTCTTGGGAAAGAAAGGAGATAGACAGCACATATTTGTGCCATCTCCTCCTTCATCCATCTCCTATAATAGGACTTTCTGTCTGTGGCACAAAGCAGAATTCACAAAGTCACAGTAATATGGCAGAGATTGTGATTTGAAAACTTCTGTTATGGCTCCTGAAACTGAACTAAGACCACCAACTCATTTACTGAGTGTGGGTGTGCACAGAAAAAAAAAAAAAAAAGGTTTGGTTAGGTTCAGAATTTCAATTCCGTTTTCTGATTGGTTTGGTTTGGATCAGCAGCGTGTTCATTTCATTTCTATCATTCACTTCAATACTTCCCATTAAAGTCCATGGGGGAAGCAATGCATCCTATTTTTGACTCTAACTTTGGACTTTTTCCATCCAAGTTTTATGAAATTTGCTGCCAGGCATAATCAGTAGAGGCAACAATACCCCAAGACACCAAAAGTACTATAAACATCCCATAGCACCAAAAGCAGGGTGTAGAGAGCCTCGGCCCTAGACAATCCTGCAAGTGAAAGCATCCCCCTTCCCCAAAACCCCCCTCGCTATCCCCCCCTACCTCCCTCACCCCCTATCTCCCTCACCCCCTCCTTCCCCATAGCTACCCACAACTCTCTGGCAAAACAGCCCCTTGTAAACCCCTCCTAGCCTGGAAATGCAACCCGTTCCTGATCTATGTTCCCATGATGCAAGCCCCCAATTCCTTTGCACATGTATTATACGTACTATAATTAGTTCTTGTTAACCACTCCTCTAAGTTATAATGTAAAAAATAAGCAGCCCATGTATTATATTACGCAGCACATGTTTTATAATTAGTTACTTGCTAACCTGTTCTAAGTTATACTGTAAAAATAAGCAGCCCATGTCTTATTTGTTGTTCAGTTGTATGTGAACCGATGTGATATCTCAATCAAATGTCGGTATATAAAAATAACTAAATACATAAACAAATAAACAGTGGCATGTATAGTTCAAGCTACTGTAACAAAGAAAAAGTGACATACATGGTGGCATGAACACCCCAAAACACCAAAAGAAAACCCCAAAACAAATCATTTTGGTCCACATCCCTGCAAGTCATACATTGAGAGACTTGCCCTTCATATTTACTAAGCATTTTTCCCATTGACATAGTAAATAGGCCCTTAGCAAGCCAAGGATATGTAGTCAATTTTTAAAGGGGACTTAGGTGGTCGGATTGGTGGCTTTGAAAACTGACCAGGACTGATCAGCTAAATTTTAGCTGCTAAAACATTGGGCATCATAGTGCCTGGCTTAGCTGGCCAGATTTTGATCAGCTAAATTATGTCCATTTTCAGCTGAACTTAGACACATAGGTTTGCAACTGAAAATGAAGTTAAATGTATCCAGTAAAAAAAAGGGCTGCCCGGATTTAGCAGGCTCAGCCTTGGGTGGATATGTCATCCCAATTCCCTACCGTCCACTCTCAGCCAAGCTGATGGTTCCCTCCCCCTCTCCCTCCCCCTACCCCACACACAGACTTTTTTTTCTTACAAGATCTGCTAAATACCTGCAGGACTTTATCCCTCTCCTCCCATCTGATCTAAAAAACATTACTCTAATCCCTTCTGTTCCAGAGGTTACATTTTCTTGTAGTTTTTCCCTGTCCTCTAATCCACAAGAGTATTTAAATAGCTAAACAATATAATCAGTGTCACAAGCAATTTAATCCTCTTATCTGATATGTCTTTTTTTTTTTGACTTGCATGTACAAATGGTTTTTCCATAAACTGCTAGAATTATTACGCTCATGCCATTCTATGATTTCCTAAGTCTGCAGTTATTCAAATGACTGTTTTGTATGCATTCATTTGAACTGGCAGAATTAATTTGTCCTTGAAACTTGAGTCTTGATGGTATGTGGAAATTCAGAATCGTTTCAATGGAGTATGTTTTGTGCCTGTGCAAATAGCTGTATGAGGTTGATCCGACCAAGCTGGATTCAGTAGTAAACTTTGCCACAAGTGGAATTTCATTTTAATTCTTTTGCATAACGACAACAATTCATCCCTTTTCATGATTATCACTTTGTGTTTAGCTTCTTCAACTCTTTTTATGTCATTCATCTTTTCAAAACATCTCTTTTCAGTATTCTTTCTAATTGACCTTTGTTTCTCATTATCCATACAGCATAAAACATCTGAAATAAATGGAAATCCCACTTGAGGGATTTATGGGTAGAAGCTAGAGGCAAGCAAAAGCATTATTATTATTTTTTTTTAGAATAACATCAACTTCAAACCATGCAATCTGGCACAGAGCGGCACAGTCACAAGTCACTGACAATCTGCTGCAATGGACTACACCAGCTCCCTGCAGGGGCAGGTACCAAAATCTTATCTGAAAATATAAATTCATTTGAAACTCCTCAAATCTGTCACTCTGCAGAATGGATGGTGACTCACTAAAGCAGGTGGCCAGACATGGGCTCTATCAAGTAAAGAATTGGAAAAGGTGGCACCAACAGTGGCATAAACAACCCAAGAGCTCAGGAGAGGGGCAAAACATAAAAAAAAAAAGTGGCATGAACACCCCAAGGAACTATGAGGAGGACAAAGCAGCATCAACAGTGACAGGAACACTCTGAGGCAACAAAAAGGGGCAAATGATACCAATAAGAGTGGCATGAACAGCTCAGGTACCAAGAAAGGGACAAAGCTGTACAACTAGTGTCATGAACTGCCCAAGGCACCAACAAGAATGGCATAAACTGTCCACAGCTCCAAAAGAGGAGCAGAGGGTAACAACCGTAGCATGAATAGCCCGAGGCAACGTGAGAGGAGTAAAAGAGTCCAAACAGAGACGTGACCACCTCAAGGCACCGTGACAGGGGCAGTAATCCAACCCCTCAAAACACCATTAGAGGGAAAAGCAGCCAAAACAGAGGCATTAGTGTTGTTTTTGTGCCCAATCATGCCAGATCGAACTGGAGTCTTTAGTTGCTGACCTGGACATTTTTGAACCTGCTACCTTTTCCCCATTCAGGAAAAGTGAAAGGTGGAGGCTGACGCTGGCCCTGACCACGTGTTTTTTTATACAGACCATAGGGGAAAGCCAACAGTCGCTCAGAAGCACATGGTAGGAAGGGAGGTATCTTCCAAGGATACTTACAAACAGGCAAGTTAGAATATCCCAATAGAGAGGCTGTAGTTAAGGCTAAAGTAGACAGTATCATCCAAAATTGGAAGTAAATATCCGGACAGTGACTAAATAGCTCAAACTGGCATCAGACAATCTGCCAAGGTCTATAGTCAAGAAAAAGCAACCTTACCAATTTTTGTACGGGAACACCATATTGATTGCTAATGGCAAAAATCAATCATTTACCAAAGATTTTCATACATTTTTTGTCATGCAGATAAAATCAAGAAGTGTATACTAGTTTTGCACTGAATACCCACTGGTTGAAACACAAGTTCACAATACAAAGTAGTAAAACATGCATAAAACATGTACTTGGTTTTACATCAAGGCAAAACTCAAAGCTTCCATCACACAGTTGAAAAGACACGTATTAGGACTGAATTACACGTTGAAACTTTAACTGCTCACTGTAAGGTGCAACATATTCCATATGGACTCCATATTCAAAAAGAACCTAGATTGTACAGTGCACATCTGGAATTTGCCCAAAATTGGACCCCAAAAGTAAAAAACATGGCAGACAAAGAGTACCACAAGGAGGCTCACAAACAGCCTATAACGGGGCAGGCCCCTTCAGCTCGCCACCAGCAGGGATGCAACTGGGGACAGATTTACAGTCCCAGACTGGGCGAGAAGATACAGAGAGGGCCATAGGAAGGAACATCAATGGCTCCTGATGCAAGCATCAGATCCTGTCTGTTCTAACCTTGCTCTGGTATAAAGGCTCCTTTTCAGCTCGCTGTCAGTGATAACATGATTAAAGGCATAGTTATAGTCCAGGTCCTGGCTAAAGAAGTAGAAAGGACTCTGGGAAGGAACATCAGGTCCTGAGTGTCTTGCACATGCAGAGCTTGATTCACATCCAGGTTTTGCTCCTTTAGCAATTCTCCTTCTTCAACCAATTCAACCTTAAATCTTTCATCCACAACACAACTAAGGAATGTTACTTCAAACTACAGGTATTAAAAAATCTCAAACCTCTCCTTCACTTCTATGACTTCCGCTTAGTAGTCCAGTCTTTAATATTGTCCAAACTAGACTACTGCAATTCTCTCCTGTTAGGTCTTCCACTATCATCCATAAAACCTTTACAGATGGTACAAAACGCCGCGGCGAGGCTACTCACCAACTCCAACAGAAGAGACCACATCACTCCAATTCTGCACTACCTCCACTGGCTTCCCATAAAAGCTAGAATCACCTTCAAGACATTATCAATGATCCACAAGGATATTATGGGAAGCTCCCACCTAAATCTTACCTCGCAACTCCGCCTTCACACATCAAAAAGACCTATCAGATATAACTACAAAGGTTCTCTACACACTCCCCCGATTAAAACCTCGCTAGCCAAACGAGCATTCTCCACAGCCGGGCCCACCCTTTGGAATTCACTTCCGCCAGATCTTCGACTCGAAACTTGCCATCTAACATTCAAGAAAAACCTTAAAACATGGCTCTTCCGGCAAGCCTTCCCGGAATTGCAGGATCACTTCGACACAGGACAAAGAACAAAATAGCGCAATATAAAGTCCACCGCTAACTTAATACCCCCAGGAACATCAGGACCTTATTGCTTGTTTTAAAGTAACTCTACACTTTCTCTGTTCAATACTATGTTTACTGTTTAATGTAACGACCTTATTGATTGTTAAATGTAATGCTACACGTTCTCCGTTCAATACTATGTTTATTGTTTAATGTAACGCCCCCCGGCGACAGTTGTGTTAAATGGAAACCGACTTGATTTGATATATATATATCAAGAAAGTCGGTATATAAAAACCCTAAATAAATAAATAAATAAATAAATACTTCACGGATGATCAAACTGAGGCTTGTGCTTTCTTTTTCATTACCATAGTACTGAAAGTTGTGATTTGCATGCATCTGGCATTAAAACCAGAGGATAATTCATATTACCATTCCCCCAGTTTCCTGCTGTTATTCAGAAGTACATTTTGTAGCAAAGGTCTTTAAATTCTGTAGCAATTCCATGGTTACAGTTGCATACAATTTACATTATACAGTATGCAAAACTATTTTATATTATATTAATTTTCCAACCATCCTCGTGTCTGAATATTGTTCTTTTTTTTCTGATTTTTTTTTCATTCTTTCCCCATTTTAGTTTTTACCTATTTTTTTGAACTTGCCATTCCTTTCTTTCTCCCTTTTCTTTTGTCTTCTCCTCTCCTTTCAGACCTTCTCTTTCTAGAGAATTTTTCTCTTCTACAAGTGACTTTACTTTTGCCTGCCTGAACCCCCTCCACTATTCTTTTCTCTCTTCTTTCCAATTTTTTCTTCTCTCACTGTCCTCTTATTTCTCTTGAATATTTTACATCTTCTAGCCCTCATCCCTCTTTCTTCCAGTTCCACTCACTTCCTGAATTTCCTTGTATGCAGACTCACCACATAACTTTTTTATTCCCTGTCTTTTCCCTTCTCCAAACTCGCATCCCTCTTTTCTCCTACTTCTACCCACCTAAGTCGGCCAATCTCTCTTCCCTCCCACTCTCTCCCCTTCTTCAAGCTATCTCCTCCCTCATTCCCTTCTCTATCCCCATTCCTGGATCTTTTTCCTCCTTTCCCTGCCACCATCTCAAGTTTTTTTTCTCTTTTCTCTAAATGGTCACTTCCCTCTCTATCTCCTTCTTAAGAACAAAAGATATGCCATACTGAGTCAGACCAAGGGTCTATCGAGCCCAATATCCTATGTCCAACAGTGGCCAGCCAAGTCACAAGTCCCTGGTAGGATTCCAAACATTAAATAAATTGATCCCAAGCTTCTAATCCTTATTGATTAATAGCGGTTTATAGACTTCTGTTCTAGGAACTTATCCAAACCTTTTTAAAACCCAGCTACACTAACCGCAGTAACCACATCCTCAGGCAATGAATTCTAGAGCTTAATTATGTATTGAGTGAAAAAGAATTTTCTCTGATTTGTTTTAAATGTGCTACTTGTTAACTTCATGGAGTGCTTCCTAGTTCTTGTATTATCCAAAAGAGTAAATAACTAATTCACATTTACTCATCCAAGTCCTTTCATGATTTTTTAAGCCTCTGTCATATCCCTCCTCAGCCATATCTTCTCCAAGCTGAACAGTCCTAAACTCTTTAGCCTTTCCTGATAGGGGAGCCATTCCATCTCCTTTACCATTTTGTTTGCCTTTCTCTGTACTTTCTCCAGTGCAATTCTATCAATTTTGAGATGCGGTGACCAGAATTGCACACAGTATTCAAGGTGCAATCTCACCATGGAGCGATACAGAGGCATTATGACATCCATCATTTTATTTGCCATTCTCTTCCTAATAATTCCTAACATTCTATTTGCTTTTTTGACTGTATTATCCACTATGATGCTTAGATCTCTTTTCTGGGTGGTAACTAACTCCTAATGTTGAACCTAACATCATGTAATCACAGCAAGGGTTATTTTTCCCTATATGCACCACCTTGCATTGTCCACAATAAATTTAATCTATCATTTGGATGTCCAATCTTCTAGTCTCACAAGGTCCTCCTGCAATTTATCACAATCCTTTTGAGATTTAACTACTCTGCATAATTTTGTGTCATCTGCAAATTTAAGCACCTCACTCATCGTGCCCATTTCCAGATCATTTATAAATATATTAAAAAGCACCAATCCTAGTACAACTCCCTGAGGCACTCCACTGTTCACCTTTTTCCACTGTGAAAACAGATCATTTAATCCTACTCCCTGTTTCTTGTCTTTTAACCAGTTTACAATCCATAAAAGGATATTGCCTTCTATCCCATGACTTTTTAGTTTTCTTAGAAGCCTCTCATGAGGGTCTTTGTCAAATGCGTTCTGAAAATCCAAATACACCACAACTACTGGTTCACCTTTGTCTACATGTTTATTCACCCCTTCATAAAAATGTAGGAGATCTGTGAGGCAGGACTTCCCTTGGGTAAATCCATACTGGCTGTGTCCCATTAAACCATGTCTATCTAAATGTTCTGTGATTTTTGCCTGTACCGGAGTCAGGCTCACCAGTCTATAGTTTCCTGGATCTCCCCTGGAGCCCTTTTTAAATTTATTTATTTATTTTTTAGCTTTTATATATAGACATTCGAGGGTACATCATGCCGGATTACAATATAACTGAAGGAGGAAATTACAAAAAACCAGGGTGGGGGGAGAGGGAGCAGATAGGAAGAGAGAAGGGGCAAGAGAAGAGAGGGAAAAACAGGAAGAGGAGAAAAGGAACAGTACCTGATGGAAAACAACAGAAGAACATAATAAGTAACATTGCAAATATAAGGGTTACATTGGCCACCCTCCATTCTTCAGGTATAATGGACAATTTTAATGATAGGTTACAAATATTTGCTAATATGGCTGAAATTTCATTTTTTAGTTCTTTCAGAACCCTGGGGGTTATACCATCTGGTCCAGGTGATTTACTACTCTTCTGTTTGTTAATCTGGCCTGCTATGTCTTCCAGGTTCACCATAATTTGATTCAGTTCATCTGAATCATCACCCTTGAAAACCAGAACTGGTATCTCCCCAATATCCTCTTCAGTAAACACTGAAGCAAAGAATTAATTTAATCTTTCTGCAATGGCCTTATCTTCCCTAAGTGCCCCTTTTACCCCTCGATCATCTGATTGTCTAACCTACTCCCTCACAAGTTTTCTGCTTTGAACATATTTTTAAAAGCTTTTTTTATGAGAGTTTTGGTCTCTACGGCCAATTACTTTTCAAATTCTCTCTTAGCCTGTCTTATCAATATGTTTCTTACATTTAACTTACCAATGCTTATGCTTTATACTATTTTTTGATGGTTCCTTCTTCCAATTTTTTAATGAAGATCTTTTAACTAAAACAGTTTCTTTCACCTCATTTTGTAACCATGCCGATAATCGTTTAGTATTCCTTCCACCTTTTTTAATGCATGAAATACATCTGGACTATGTTTCTAAGATGCTATTTTTAAACAATGTCCATGCCTGTTGCACACTGTTTACCTTTGTAGATGTACCTTTCAGGGTTTTTTTAAAACAATTTTTCTCATTTTGTCATAATTTCCCTTTTGAAAGTTTATTGTTAGAGCCTTGGATGAACTTACTGTCCCCCTGCCTGACATGAATTCAAATTTGATCATGTTATGGTCACTATTGCCAAGTGACCACCACCACCACCACTACCTCTCTCACCAGATCCTGATCTCCACTGAGAATTAGATCTAAAATTGTTCCCTCTAATATCCATAAATGCTCCATAAAACTATCATTTATTACAGCCAGGAACTTTACTCTAGCATGCCCTGATGTTACATTTACCCAGGCAATATTGGGGTAATTGAAATCTTCCATTATTACTGCACTACCAGTTTGGTTAGCTTCCCTAATTTCTCTTAGCATTTCACTGTCTGTCTCATAATTTTGTCCAGGTGGACGGTTGTATACTCCTATTGCTATACTCTTCCCCAAAACACAAGGGATTTCTACCCATAAAGATTAAATTGTGCATTTAGTCTCTTGCAGGATCTTTATCTTGCAAGAGACTAAATGCCATCCTGGACATAAAACACCACCCCGCCACAAAGTTGCTCCTTTCTTTCATTGTGATATAATTGGTACCCCAGTATAGCACTATGGCATTGGTTATCCTCCTTCCACCATGTCTCTGAGATGCCATTTAAGTCTATATCATCATTCAGTGCTATACACTCTAACTCTCCCATCTTACTTCTTAGACTTCTGGCATTAGCATACAAACAATTCAAAGTGTGTTTTCTCTTTGTATTAACATTTTGCTTTTCAGTTGTCAGGGATAATTTGGAATCTTTTAGCTCAGGTGATTCTTTATAGGCACATGGACTACTTTTCTTATTATTGGAACCTCTCTGATGGAATGCCCTAACCCTAATGCTTCATTAGTATCCTTTGAAGATACCTCCCTCCAAACCATGTACTACTGAGCAACTGTCAGCTTTACCCTTTGTTCTAGTTTAAAACCTTCTCCATCTCCTTTTTAAAGGTTAGTGCCAGCAGCTTGATTCTACCCTGGTTAAGGTGGAGCCCATCCCTTTGGAAAAGACTCCCTCTTCCCCAAAAGGCTCCCCAGTTCCTTACAAAACTGAATCCCTCTTCCTTGCACCATCATCTCATCCATTCATTGAGACTCTGGAGCTCTGCCTGCTTCTGGAGAGCTGTGCATGGAACAGGGAGCATTTCAGAGAATGCTACCCTGGAGGTTCTGGTTTTCAGCTTTCTACCTAAGAGCCTAAATTTGGTTTCCAAAACTTCCCTCCCACATTTTCCTATGTCAAGGTGCTCACATGTGCCATGAAAGCCAGCTCCTCCCCAGCACTGTCTAAAATCCTATCTACTCTTCCTTTCTAAAACTAAGTAGAAAAAATTCCTAAGAAACAAAAAAGCAATGCAAAAAAATCCATTTTTCAAAAATGTAAAGAACAAAAATTTGTTAATAACGACTATCCCCCTTTAAAGTAAGGTCTCAGCAGTTGAATTCAGCCAGAAAAACTTACCTGTTGTAGTTTAGCTCCTCCAGTAAAGGCAGATTAGTTCTTAACTGTGGGGACCTTTATGCACAGATCACATCCTGATCCAATTAACACAGGCAATGAGCTCCTTTCAACTATCAAGCTTCAAAGAGATAGCTGTCCTTTGATCTACTAAATCCAAAAGCAGAAACAAAAATACAGTAGCACAAAGCAGCCCCTTCCCCTCTATGCTTTCTTTTAAAAGCTAAGTAGAAAAAATGTCTAAGAGAAAAAAAAAGCAATGCAAAAAAAATCCCTTTTTCAAAAATTAAAAGAACAAAAAGTTATTGATAACAATTATCCCCCTTCAAAGTAAGGTCTCTGCAGTTGAAGTCAGCCAGAAAATCTTACCTGTTATAGTTTAGCTCCTACAATCATTTCTTCCCCTCTGCCTGGACAATCTTCTCACTGGTCCAGTTGGCAGAAGGATGAAAAGGAGAGAAGCAGTTCATGTCATGTTGCCTGGATCATACTTTTACTTTGCACCCTATCTCATACATAGGAATAGCTTGGGAATGGAGGTCATCAGCTGCTTCTTAACTGCTGGAGTGTCAACAGGTTGATGAGATGGAAGAGGGTAAGGAGAAGGGCTCTGTGTACTTAACAGGGCTGGCTTAACATTAGGCAGATAAGGCAATTTCCTAGGGGGCCAGCTTCTGGTGGGTAGTAAAGAACAGCGCCAGTCACAGTAAAATAATAGGCCTGATGGCCATACAAATTCACAGAGCCATCAGCACTTCTAATCTCGTCATTTTAACCTCTTTTGTGTGCACAAATAAATACATTCACTGAGTACTGTGTTTCATTGTGGCTTCATTTCTTTAAGTTTTATTTATTTCCTTTTGTTAAGATGTTTGGCTCATTTGTGTCTTTACCTCTGACAGAACTTAAGCTTTCAGCTTTTTTCCCAAGGTTTAGTCTTTGGTTCAGAAAACAGGAGGGGAATGAGTGAGGATGGATCAGGCAGAGTAGTGAAGATCTACTTTGCACACTAATCCCACTAATATGATAAAAGAGGATAACAAGTGACAGCAGGAAGTCTGGGATTGTAAAACTCAAAAGCAAAAGTGCAAATATGTAGAGGTTAACGTATAAAACAGAATTGCTTAACAAATATATCTGTTCTGAGATCATTGAGGAAAACTTAAAATATGACCACAGATACCTGTCACAAATAGGAATGGAAGAGAGGTAGACCTTAATTTTCAGAAGATGGGGTTATTTGAAACTAGCAAAGCTAAAAGTAGATAAAGCAATAGGGCCAGATGGGATACATCTGAAAGTATTAAGGGAATTTAACAGAAGTTCTGGCAGCTCTGTTGTCTAACCTTTGTAATGAATCATTACCCATGAAAACCTTCTCCGGTACGGGTACCTCCCCAACATCCTCTTCAATAAACACCGAAGCAAAGAAATCATTTAATCTTTCCGCGATGGCCTTATCTTCTCTAAGTGCCCCTTTAACCCCTTGATCATCTAACGGTCCATCTGGCTCCCTCACAGGCTTTCTGCTTTGGATATATTTAAAACGTTTTTATTGTGAGTTTTTGCCTCTACGGCCAACTTCTTTTCAAATTCTCTCTTAGCCTGTCTTATCAATGTCTTACATTTAACTTGCCAATGTTTATGCTTTATCCTATTTTCTTCTGTTGGATCCTTCTTCCAATTTTTGAATGAAGATCTTTTGGCTAAAATAGGTTCTTTCACCTCCCCTTTTAACCATGCCGGTAATTGTTTTGCCTTCTTTCCACCTTTCTTAAGGTGTGGAATACATCTGGACTGTGCACAGTCCAGATGTATTCCACACATTGATTGATCATATAGTGTTAGTAATACTTCAGATGTAAATAGATTCTAATTTACTGGAGTAAAGCCCTACCTACCACTGCATTCCCACAAAAATGCAATAAACAATGAGAAAGAAGAGATCATATCTCCTTTCCACTTCATCCTACCAGACCGGCCTTCACAGTGGGTTTCATCTCCCTACCAACAGATGGAGGCAGACTTCCAGACCTCTTCCTTGAGATTCCCTCCTATATAGGCTGGTTCAGCAAGAAAGGAGTCAGTAGTTCTCTTCCTCCAGCAGATGGTAGGTGGAGCCGGTTTAACAGGAGGAATTGACAGGGGTGGCAGCTTCCCTAATGTCAATTTCCCTGGGAGATGCCAGGGCGGGGTTGGGTATCCTCCCTGGGAAAATGGACCTCCTAGGGTTGCTGTTTACCTCCCCCTTAGCGATCAGGCCAGTGGCCATTCATTTCCTGATTTAAGAAAAAAAAATTAGAAGGAAATTGTGCAAGCAGTGGCAGCAAGTAGGCCTCAGTGGCCTAATTCCACAGACCTAACACAAAGCTCCCAAACTCCCCCACCGAAGGTAAGCCAAGGCAAAATGGAGAGGGAGAGGAAGTGCCTCGTGTGGGGAGCGCGGTGCATTCTCCCTGTAGTGGGATTGTATTGCCGCTATTGTGATGATGAGACAAAGGGAGCCATGGGGAAGGGCCAGGTGGTTCTTTTCCCCCAGCTAGCCCGGCATTACCTGCAGTCCTGAAGCCATAATTCATTGTGATTAAGGCTCCTAGTCACTCACTGGTTGCTTTGTCAGAGGAGGCAGCTGAAAGTGATGTGGACAATTTATCAACAAAGTTTATGCTTATGATGCACAAAGCCTACCATGAAATGAAGGACATGCCAACTCACACAGGCAGCCCCATATTGAAGTCCCCTGAGTCGGAACCCTCCAGAGGGAATAAGTGGAAGCTTGACCTCACAAGGGGATGAGAAGCCCAGGCTCCTCATAGGTGGACAACCTGGAAGAGGATGAGGAAGGGGGAGATTTGGGGACAGAATAGGATGACTTGGTTGTGAGACTGTTGTGATTTCACTTGTGGAAGAGCCCTGCGAGTGGCTACACTCACCTTATGACTCCACCAGTACCACCGGTTCTGTTTCCTATGTGCCCTTGTCTCCATGAGCCATGTGAGTGGAGAGACGCCTTCAGTCTGCCATGCAGCTGTGAGTCACCACCTCTGCCTTCCTCTTGTGGCCTAGAGCTCCGTCGACAATATGCTGCTGCTCCTGAGGCAGGGAGACCCCTTCAGCTTCCACATGGCTGGGAGTGCCACCGACCTCCCAGATGCCACCTGTAAACTTCACAGCAAGGGCCATTGCCTTCCATCTCTGCTCCTGCCAGCATTATCCTAGGTGCGTGTGTGTGCCCCAGCTCAAGATTTAAAAGGACTGCAGTGGGAAAAGCCCCACGGCCCCTTCTTATGAAGTCCTTCCTGCAGCCCTATAAAAGGGCTCCAGTCAGTTCTTTGTGGCCTTTGCAAAGGTCTTCTAGTGCTTTCAAGGTCCTCCATGTTTCCTATGTCATAATCCTGGTCTCCTGGTTCTTGTGATCTCTTCGTCTTGTTCCTGAATCCAATTCTTGTTCACCTTGATCCTGAATCTAAGCCTTAATCTTGTTCCTGAATCTACATCTTTGTCTTATTCCTGAATCCAAGTCCTTGCTTTGTTCCTGGTTCCAAGCCTTCATTCTGTCTAGAGTCTTCAGAGTCTTCATTGCTGGTTCAAGTCTGAATCTGAGTCTGAGTTCTGTCCCTGGTCTTCAGAGTTCTTGTTCCAGCTTCCGTCTTGTTCAAAGTTTTTGAGTTTAGTTCCTGCACCACAATTGGCATAGTCCGCAGCCAGCCCCGGGGTTGTGTAGGGTGCACAGTGGCACTGGACTCTATCAGAGCCCTTCTCATGTTTCCAAGTACTGAGTCTTCATCATGTTCCAAGTCCTGAACCTTTGCCTAGTTCCAAGTCCTGAGCTTTTGTCATGTCCAAGTCTTCAGTGTCTTGTCCATGTCTCTAGAGTCATCTTCAGAGTCTTCAGCCTCCATCTGTCCTCATGCTGAAACCGCTTCCAAGCGGTAATTTGAAAGGGCTTTTGATTTGCTGGAGGACTATCCCAGAGGCTAGCATGGGTTGCTGGTTCTCAGTTCTGGGAGCATGTTGGACATCCAACTGTTCCTGTTCTAAGGCTTGAGTACTCCTTTTCCAAGTCTCGAGTGTTCTTGTTCCAAGTCTTGATTGTTCCTATTCCATGTCTTGAGTGTTCCTGTGCCAAGTCAAGAGAGTTTCCTGTTTCAGCCAGCCCATGCTCGGATGTGTCTGACTTCCTCAGGGTTGTGCAGATCGTGTCATGGCACAGGGGCTCACATTCTCAAGCACCCGTCAATCCGTGCTTGGAAGAGAGACTGTTCAGGACATAACTGCTAAAAGCTCTTATCTCCAAGGACTCCCCAGGTCTTTCAGTTGACAGAGTAGCAATCTAAAGTACTGAGGCCAAAAGCAACCCTATCCTTACAGGGATTAAGAAGCCTGTAAAGGACTTCCCTATCCATTCTGCAATTCAGGATATGATTGCAGCGGAATGGACATGCCCAAAGATGAGGCTGTGAGGTAGAAAGAATATGGAGATACTGTTTGTGATGGATCAGGCAGGGAGAGAAAACCTTTAGCCCTACCTAGAGTAGATGCAGCGGTTGAAGTGGTCTCAAAGAAGACTACCATCCTGGTCGAGGGAGGCGCAGACCTTAAAGACCTTCAGGATAAGAAGACTGAGACTCTGTTCAGGAAAGATTTTGAATTATCCAGTCTGGCACTGCATACAGTGATTTGTGACAGATACACAGTGAGGGCCTTGCTCTGATGCTGCAGCAAGTCCCACAGGGTGGTAATGGGGAAGAGTCTCAGACCAGTAGTTAGAAGTGGCTCAGAGTCTATGGCAGCTTATGCAGCAGATGCCCTACATGACCTGTTTAGAATCACAGCCAAGCAGGCTGCCAGAGGGGTAATGTCCAGGCAGTTGCTATGGCTAAAACATTGGGAAGTGAACTCAGTGTTAAAGGCTAAGCTGAGTAAGCTGCTCTTTAAGGGGAAATTATTCTTTGGAGAGTATGGAAAAACTAATGAGGAACTGAGGCTGCTGGAGGACAGAAGCAGAAAGTCACAAAGAGGGAGCACTGGAAAGCAGTGGCCCAGAGATAGCAGACAGCCTAGATGGTCAAGGCCCCGGACTAGCTTGGGGGCAGACCTTTTGGGGAGCCAGGTGAGGGTCCAGAGATGCTTGTAGCAGAAGTCAGTCCCCTAGCAAGGGAGCGTAATGATGGTACGCAGGCCCACTCAGTGCTTCCACAGGTTGGAGGCAGACTGAAGTGTTTTTATCATGAGTGGGCCAAAATGACAAGAGACTGATGGCTCCTTTGCATCATGTGAGAGGGCTATTACCTGGAACTAAAGGACACCATGAAAAAAAGGGTTTATCCTGTCTCCATACAGCAAGACAAAAAGAAAGGCAGTTCAAGACTCGGTGGCCATGCAATTGTTCTGGTTCCAAGCCAAGAGAGAGGAAGAGGGGCATACTCAATATACTTTGTAGTCCTACAGAAGGACAGTTCATACTACCTGATATTGGACCTCAAAAAGATAAACCAGGCTCTAAGGATTCCACACTTCAGGGTGGAATCCTTGGGGATGGTCAAAGTGGCAGTAAGAAAAGTCAAGTTTTTTTCCTCTCTGGACCTGATGGAAGCATACCTGCATATACCAATGTGGGAAGCTTCCAGAAGTTCTTGCATTTTGTAGTCATGAGCAATGCTCTCTCCAAGCAATGACTAGGTGTGGGCAAATTCTTTTTCAAGTGAGCAACAATTTTTTCAAGCCAACAATTTTTGTGCACCAGTATTAGCATTGCATTTCTATGTATAGCACAAAGAAAAATTTATATGAGCGACCATGCAAAACCTTTGAGCAATGCTCCAAAATGTATGAGCAATCACTCATGTGCTCAACTTAGAAGGAACTATGGCTATGGGGCAGCATTACCAATACCAGGCACTACCCTTTGGGCTGGAGATAGCACCAAGAACCTTCACAAAGGTGTTGGTGGTGATAGCAGCTTCCACACAGAAGGAAGGGATCTGAGTCCATCCCTATCTGGATGACTGGCTAATAAGAGGAGATTCAAAGTACCTCAAGTCCTTCATGAGAGGCTTCTAAGATAACTAAAATGTCATGGGATAGGAGGCAATGCCCTTTTGTGAAATACAAACTGGTTAAAAGACAGGAAACAGAGAGTAAGATTAAATGGTCTGTTTTCACAGTGGAAAAAGGTAAACAGTGGAGTGCCTGAGGGATCTGTACTAGGACCGGTGCTTTTTAATATATTTATAAATGATCTGGAAAGGGGCATGACAAATAAGGAGCTTAAATCTGCGGATGACACAAAATTATGCAGAGTAGTTAAATCTCAAGCAGATTGTGATAAATTGAAGGAGAATCTTGTGAGACTGGAAAATTGGACATCCAAATGGTGGATTCAATTTAATGTGGGCAGGCACAAAGTAATGCATATAGGGAAAAATAACCCTTGTTGTGGTTACATGATGTTAGGTTCCACATTAGGAGTTACTATCCAGGAAAGAGATCCAGGTGTCATAGTGGATAATATATTGAAATCATCGGCTAAGTGTGCTGTGGCAGTCAAAAAAGCAAACCGAATGTTAGGAATTATTAGGAAGGGAATGGCAAATAAAATGGTAGATGTCATAATGCCTCTGCATCTCTCCATGATGAAACCACACTTTAAATACTGTGGGCATTTCTGGTTGCCACATTTCAAAAATGATATAGTTGCACTTGAGAAAGTGGAGAGAAGGGTGACCAAAATGATAAAGAGGATGGAACAGCTCCCCTTTGAGGAAAGGCTAAAAAGGTTAAGGCTGTTTAGCTTGGAGAAGGTGGTTGAGGGGGGATATGATAGTGGTTTACAAAATCATGAGCAGACTTGAACGGGTAAATGTGAATCTGCTATTTATTCTTTTGGATAATACAAGGAAGACTAGGGGATACTCCATAAAGTTAGCAAGTAGCTCATTTAAAACAATTTAGAGAAAATTCTTTTTCACTCAATGCATAATTAAGTTTTGGAATTCATTGCCAGAGGATGTGGTTATGGTAGTTATTGTAACTGGGTTTAAAAAAGGTTTGGATAAGTTCCTAGAGCAGAAGTCCATAAACTGCTATTTTCAATAAAGATTAGTAGCTTAGAATCTATTCATTTAATGTTTGGATGCTTGCCAGGTATTTGTGACTTGTTAGCCATTGCTGGACACAGGATACTGGGCTTGATGGACCCTTGGTCCGACCCAGTATGGCATATCTTATGTTTTTACTCAGCAGGAAGGACCCCTCACAACAGAAAGTGTTATATAACAACTAGAGGAGCTAGAGTGGCTAATGAACAAACTCAAAAGTCACTTATGCCCAGCCCAGATGATGAAGTATCCAGGAGCTCTCTTTGACACAAGCAAAGGGACAGTGTCCCTGCTGGAAAAAGAAGGGTCAAGTTGCAGCAGCCGGTAGAGACTCTACTATCCACCAAGGAGCCCAGAGCAAAAACATACCTGCAAGTGCCAGGGTCAATGGCAGCAGTCATCAAAATGGTGCCTTGGGTAATAGCACATATGAGACCACTGCAGGAGTATCTGCTAGCCAGTGGGACTCCACAGAACCAGGATATCAAGCAGAGACTGCCACTGCCATTCCAAATAAAGGAAAGCCTCTGATGGTGGCAAGTGAAGGGCAACCTGACCAAAGGCTTCAGTTTAGAACACCCACAATGGGACCTACTAACAACAAATGTCAATATCAGTGGCTGGAGGGTGCATTGTGAGGGACATTTGATGCAGGGATTTTGGTCCCAGAAAGAGAGAGATTTCTCCATAAACAGGTTACAGACCAGGGCATTCCAGCTAGCCCCAAGCCAATTCAGTGCAAAGTTGGCAGGGAAACTAGTTAGAATTGTTTTGGATAATGCCACAACAGAGGCCTATATCAACAGGTATGGAGGAACCGGGAGTAGATATTCAAAAGCTATTTAGATGAAGAACTGAAAAGTTATCCATCTAAATGGCTAATTTAGCAGTTTCATCCAGTTATCTAGCAATAATTTAGCTGGATATAAACGAAGTGTTCCGGGGCATTCTGGGGAGTGGTTCGGTTATCTGGTTAACGTAGGTGAATATCGGATATAAGTAGCACTTGAAATGGCCAGGATCGCATAGCAGAACAATCCCACCAGGATGAGGGGATGATTATAAAGGTAAGGATGGTTGGGAGGGTGTCTGCCTGGGAGGGAAGTGTGTGAGGCTGGTTGGGGGAAGAAAAAGGCTTATTGTAAAGAATTGTTAGCGCGGGTGGGGGAGGCCTGGAGCCCTAGCCAGTGGCGATCCTCTTGCTACTTTAAATACAATTTTTCAGTTGCACCAACTTCTTGGTCAGCAGGGGGAAAGGGGGTGGATATTGGGCAGAGAGGCATGCTTTTTTTAAAGTCATGCTACCTAGCCATATATCTGCAGATCTCCAGGTAAGTATCCAAGGAAAGTATCCAGGTAAGTATCCAAGTATCCAAGGATAACTTTAGGACTAACCGGTCATATTCAAACAATGGCTGGTTAGGGTTAAAGTTATCCGGCTATGTGAGGCCAGATAACTTTAAACGAGTATATTCAGCATAAAGATTTATCCCGCTGAATATACAGGACAAGTTATCCAGCTAATTTTAGCTGGATAACTTGTCCACTAAATAGCCTACTGAATATTGGCCTCCAGGAGTATACATGTAGTGACAGAAATAGCTCAGATAATGGCATGGGTGGAAGAATATCTCCAAGATATCTCAGTGACCCTCATAAAAGGGATATACAATGCACAAGCAGACTTCCTAAATTGACAAAGATTGGACCCAGGAGAATAAGAAATGTCGGAGGAGTCATTTCAGCAAATAACAGCCCATTGGGGACACCTCCAGTGAGACCTGATGGCCAAAAGAAAACAATACCAAGGCAGCCAACTTCTTCAACAGGAGAAGAGAATAGGGGTCCAAGGGAATCCATTTATTAGCCCAGAAATGGCCCAGAGAACCATTGCTTTACAGCTTTCTTCCCTGTTTCATGATAGGGAGAATCCTGAAGAAAATTGTGGTCCTAGTGGTGCCAGACTGGCCAAGGCAGCAATGGTATGCAGACCTGATAAAATTAAGGACAGACAAACCAATCAGGTTCAGCCCAGTTCCATGTCTCCTGCAGTAAAGACTGGATCAGGATGGGAATTCCAGCTTAATTCGAGAGAAGAGAATACTCCACACAGGTGATCTCAACCTGCTTAGAGCAAGAAAGCGATCTACTTCACTAACCTATGCCAGAGTGTGGAGGCCCTTTGAGCATTAGTGCACACAAAGGGACATGCACCCAAAGAAGGTGATTACAGTAGCAATAATGCAGTTCCTGCAAGATGGCCTAGACAGGGGCCTTGTGATAAGTTCCCTGAGAATGCAGGTGGCAGCAATCACATGCTACAGGGGACAGGTAAACAGTTCATCCATTTCATCAATCCTAGATGCTGTCCGATTCCTAAGGAGAGTGAAACATCTATGGCCTAAACATTAACCCCTAATAAGGGCATGGAACTTGAACTTAGTCTTTATGAGCCTCTCAATAAGAGCCAGTTGAGGGACTTGACTTGGAAGACAGCCTTTTTGGTGGTCATATGTTCAGCAAGGAGAATATCAGAACTCCAAGCTCTTTCATGCTGTGAACCATATCTCTCCTTTTCTAAAGAATGGAATAAAAGAAAGGACCTTCACCTGCTGGATGTTGGAATAATCCTCTTAAAATATTTAAAAGCCACAAATGTTTCAGAAAGTTGGATAGTCTATTGTTCTCCATACAGGTGAAAGAAAAGGAGACGCAGCATCTAAAGTCTCTATTGCAGGATAGATCAAGGAGGCCATAGCTTCAGCGTACATACGGGCGGGATTTTCAAAGCCCTGCTCGCGTAAATCCACCCGGATTTACGCGAGCAGGGCCTTGCGCGCCGGCGCGCCTATTTTCCATAGGCCGCCGGCGCGCGCAGAACCCCGGGACGCGCATAGGTCCTGGGGTTTTCGGAAGGGGGCGTGTCGGGGGTGGGGCCGAACGATGCAGCATTTTGGGGGCGGGGCGCGGGCGTTTTCGGGGGCGGGCACGGGGGCGTGGTTTCGGGTCGGGGCGTTTCTGGGGGTGTGGGCCGCGCCCTCCGGAACCACCCCCCGGGTCCGGTCTTGGCGCGCCAGGAGCCCGCTGGCGTGCGTGGATTTACGTCTCCCTCCGGGAGGCGTAAATCCATGGATAAAGGTAGGGGGGGGGGTTAGATAGGGCCGGGGGGGGGGGGGTTAGGTAGAGGAAGGGAGGGGAAGGTGAAGTGGGAGGGCGAAAAGAGCCGTTCCCCTCCGAGGCCGCTCAGATTTCGGAGCGGCCTCGGAGGGAACGGAGGCAGGCTGCGCGGCTCGGCGCACGCCGGCTGCCCAAAATCGGCAGCCTTGCGCGTGCCGATCCAGGATTTTAGAAGATACGCGCGGCTACGCGCGTATCTTCTAAAATCCAGCGTACTTTTGTTTGCGCCTGCTGCGCAACAAAAGTACGCGATCGCGCAGTTTTTCAAAATCTACCCCATAGTGAATTGTAAGGAGGTGTCATGAGACCTAAAGAGCACACTCAACAAGGACACAGGCATCCTCTTGGGCAGAATTTAGATTGAGCACCCATTGACATTTGCAGGGTAGCTACATGGGCCTCAATGCAAGTATTTACAAAGCATTAGAAGCTACATCTCCATGAAAGAGAGGAAACAAAATTTGCCATGGAAATCCTGGAAAAAGCCCTGGGACTTTCCCACCTGGCATGAATAAGGCTCAGGCACATCCCACTGTGAAGAATGGTCTGGCAGGACAAAGAGGGAAGTTACAATTAGATCTTACCTGCTAATTTTTTTTTTGATAGGTCCAAAGGAGAGAGTAAAAGAAGCAAAAATATTCTTTTTTTTTTTTTTTTTATATATGTTAAAGACACAAGAGGGAATCCAGGCAAGCCAAAACAACATGGCAGTACTAGTACAGCCCCTCAGATCAGGTAGCAAGGGCATCTATTTCTTTCTCCTTTTCGTTTTCTGTGTCACATTTCTAGCCACTGTTAGACTTAATAAAACATTTTTTTGTTTCCCCTTGGCTCGAGTTTAGCAAAAAGATGTATTCAAGGGGAGAGGGTGGAGGCACGAGGTCTGCCGCCCAAGGCTGGATTCCCTGCACAAGAGTGCCTGATGTACTTTTTCCTTTATGTTATCTGAAGTAATTGCAAGGAAACAAACAAGGACAGGAACAGAAGGGGAAGGTGGATGAAAAGGTCTTAAGAACCAGCTTGGTTAAGTCTCCTTTCCCTGCTGAACCAGCCGATATAGGAGATAATCTCAGGAAGAGGTCTGGACCTCTGCCTCAGTCTGCTGATAGGGGGACAATATCCATTGTGAAGACTGGTCTGTCAGGACCTGAGGAAAGAAAATTAGCAGGTAAGAATCTAATTGTACTTTCTTTTCCAGACTATTTCCTTGGGTAATAAAAGTCAAATTGAAAAAAAAAAAGAGTCAACGTGAAAACAAAAAGTAGTTTTAAATTGAACTAGTAGCACAATACAATAAAATATAGCAATTTATTTCAACATAGCATTCCCATGAAACATTATGAAATCTACAGAAAGGTGCTCTGCATCAGAGCAAGAATACTGAATCCCTCACTGATTATGCACTGTAATGAAATGTCTGAATTTTAATAGCAAAGTTTTCAGATATGCAAATCTTTCACCACTTAGGTTTTGTTGCCAAAGACTGCTGCTAAGTATCTTCCATTGACAAAATTAAATTTTTTGTTTGGTATAAATCAAACATCTGTCTGTTATTTTAGTGACTGCCTTCATATTGCAAAGTACCTCATTCACAGTTTATAATTGTAAAAATGTGAAAGTCATCCATACTGCTTGTTCTTCGATTAAAAAAAAAGAAAATTTGATATGTATTAGAGATGGAAAGATGACATAATTTATCATTTATTAGCAATGCTCTCTGTAAAACGTGAGAGATATAAATGATGTATAAGTAAGTCAGATCAGCTTGTGTTTCAGCATCCAAACTTTACTGTTGACAAGCACACTGAGAGAACAAAAGTGACTGCAGGAGTTTATTCTATTATTGCAAAGCTTGATAGTAAGACTACGGGGAATTGAGGGAGAAGCTGGTTGTTGAATTAAATACTGGAATTTGCATGCTCATCTACCAAGGATGTTACAGAACCAATGATTTCATAAGAAGCAATATCCTACAAGCTTTCAAGCTTCTACAGCTGACACCTGGGATATACTTGGCAGTGTGAAGTTTTATAACTGGGTAGAGCAGAGATAGACCAATAGGTCATTACTTGCCATTATCTACTGTATTTCCATAGGTTCAGTTTTCCACGAGCTGCTCAGTGTTGACTTTACTAGTTATACTCATTGCTGACTCAGTTTATGGAAAGTTTTAAACCATAATCTAGCCAACTAGTTTGCAATTTAAAATTCACCTAAATCTAGCTGGCTATAACCTAATTAGCTAGATTTGTGCCTGATATTCCATTCCCACCCATATCAACCCAATCAAAACATGCTCCTGGGAATGTCTATGTTTTGGATGTCTAAATATAGCCATCTAGTATTTAGCTTCTCAATGAACAGTGATGGATTTAGGATTTTGATGCCCTAGGCAGTGTTGGTCCTGTTGCCCCCTATAACCTCCTCCCCTAATACTGGACAACAGAGGTCAGAAGGTCTAAGACACAGTTTTCTAATTTCCTGAAGCAACTCGGGGGTAGATCCTGGAGCAAAAATAAAAAAATAAAATTCTGAAGCAATTGGCAAACATTTATATTATATTATAAAAATAAAGTACTTTAAACTATAACTATTATGCTGCTGAATATCCCTGTAGAAATTGCCACTTAGCTGGATAATTCATATCTGGCTAAATTTAGACCTACTATTGAACAGGTCTAACTTATCCATCTACCGTAGGCAGATAAGTCCAAATATCAGCCCTTATCCAGCTATGATACGTAACCCTTTTTCCAAGGATAGGCTGTATCTAAGGGTCCCTAAAGTAATTTGTATTTTGGACTAACTTCACAGTCTTTCCCCCTGTTCTTATTCCAAAGGGTCCTTTCTGGGGGGAGAACCTTCTAAGCCCAGAGATGGAATGAACTCCCTTGTATGTTGAATACCATAGTTCTTTGAGGCAGTCACACTTACAAAACAGGCTGAAATAACTTTATGGGTGTTCAAATTGAACTTTACTGGGGATGATTTCAAAAGAAATAAGATGATGTCCAGATACATCCAGGTTTCTTAACTATATAGGAGTATAGAGTTTTAGTGTCTCTACCTCTGTGAATGTTTCCTTTAGGGCGGGGGCTTGGAACTTGGTTATCCTTCCTGTGGTGGAGAGACAATTGCCCCAGGGTGGCTGGGGTTGTCTTAATGGTGGATGCCCCCTTTCCCCATGGTACATGAGATCCAAAAGCACTCGCAATCTTCATCCTGTCTGTATCCTGTGTCCCGGGGTAGAAACTCCTTTGGGGGTCTTCAAATGTTCTTCACTCCTCTCCCTTGAATTTCTCTCTAACACTCTAGGCAGTCCTTCTGGAAGGAAAAGCCTTTTCTGGAACCAGTTTGAACTTTTAATCTGGGTACAGAAGGGGGAAAAAAAAATCTTCCTTCCCAAGTCAAATAAAGAAAGATATTATCTTCTCTTGGATGTTATTTCAACCTCCACTTGAAATGGAGGTTCCTCCTGTGCTCCTGGAGAGGGGGCTTCAACCTTCCAGAAAGTTGGAGAGGGGGCTTCAACCTTCCAGAAATTCAGGTCTCAGAAAACAAAATCTCAGAAAAACCTAGCTAAAAAGGCAAAATATTTCTCAGAGACTCTCTTCCTTCGAGTTTCTAATCCAAGACCTGGCAGGGCAGTGTCTCTCCCTTCCTTATCTAGGCAGGGGCTCTAAACATGGAGAGCACACTATAGCAGCTCCTTCTCCTTCCAAAACCAAACCTACTCTGCCACACAATACCCTAGACTAACCTCCCCTTACTGGTTTGGGTTCTATATTACCTCAGACATACTTTGGGGAAGGTGCTGTAGGGTTGGTATCTCCCTACGTTGTGCCCATTGGTCGCAGGCAGCTGCGACCTTTGTTGCTTACCTCCTTTCTTCCTACAGCCAACAAGTCTAGGGAGGATGGCCACCTCCACTTCCATATACTGACCCCCATGGTCTGCCCAGGATGGCGCTCCCAGCAGCCATCTTGCATCCGGGTAACCTAGGGCATGAGCGCGCACCTGCCCCTTCTTGTACGTGTCATGTGGGAACCACCATGACATGGGAACCACCATGACACCATGGCGGGAACCACCATGACACGGGAACCACAATGACCACCATGACATCATCCGCTCAGCTGACCATCTAAGCTACGAGTTAGCAAGGATTCCTGTCCTGCTCAATTCCGCCATTCTGGGACTTGTCTTGCTGTTCCTGTTTGGGTGATCTCGGTACCCACTCCTTGGGGGCCTTGTTACACCTAGGGCTATCTGCTTCTTGGAGAGCCATCTTACCTGTCTCACCTTTCTTTTAGTGAGCTTCATCACTGTTCGTCGGATGACCCTCCAGTGCTTCTGTTCTGGGTCTCCTCGCTGCCTACTCTACAACTGGCTTCCTCTAACGTTGAGTGAGTACTGGACCTACTTCTCTTTCATTGTGTGGATTCTCGGGTTACCCCATTCTGCGGACCACTACCGGATCCATACTGTCTTGTGCAACCATTACCATCGGCGTCTGGCCTACCCTGCGCTGTGGACAGCTACCGGAGATCACCAGCACAAGGCTTCATCAAGAGAAGTACTCCCTGGGTTATCCCACACTGCGGGCCACTACCAGAGCTGCATTATCTTGTGCAACCACCAGCTTCAGTCTTGGCCTACCTCACACTGCGGACCACTACTGGAGACCATCAGTACAAGTCTCATCTAGAGGAAGTATCTCCGGATTATGCTGCTCTGCGGACCTCTACCAGATTAGCATGCTTGCAGGCTATTTACATGGACTGAGCTTATTAACCCACTCCTCGGGTTATTCTTGCTGCATAATAAAGCTACTGTTTCTGTTGTTAATCACTGCTGAGATCCCGCCTGTTGTGGTGAGTCCTCACAGGGCTCCTCCCTGTGGGTGGAGTCATCTCTTCTACGACCCAAGGGCCCACTGCCTAACTTTACACACAGAACGTACACCTACTAGCTGATAACAAAAGGGCAGATTCTAGGGCCATCTAGTGGATATTTCATAGTCTCTACAGATAGATAGTTAAGTAACTGCTCCTTGATCTGCCCATTGCCCACCCATTAGATA
The DNA here is from genome assembly GCF_901001135.1 of Rhinatrema bivittatum. NCBI lineage: Eukaryota > Metazoa > Chordata > Amphibia > Gymnophiona > Rhinatrematidae > Rhinatrema > Rhinatrema bivittatum. The sequence goes on along the minus strand of NW_021820928.1, from coordinate 20,591 downwards.
TCTGGCTACTTAGCAGGATAAGTACTTATCCTGCTAAATAGTGACCTGTGAATATTCAGCAGCTGCCACTTAGCCAGTTAAGTCAATGCTTATCAAGCTAAATTGTGCAGAATATTGGCATCACCATTTTTATCGGGTGAAGAAAAGTGATCTCAAGTATCCGTACATGAAGGAAACAGGGATCTGGAGAAGAAGGGAGAAGGATCAGGATTGGGGTGAGGAGAAAGGGGGAAGACTATGAGAAGGAAAGAGGACTAGGAATGGGGAAAATGGGAGATAGGGAAGATTAGGAATCTGGGATGGGGAAAAGGAGGGAGAGAAATGGAGGTTCTTGGATTTAGGAAGGGGAGGATGGATTAGGATGGATTGTGGAGTGGGTTCCAAATTCTGGGGAGAGGGAGAGATAGGAAGTTAGGCAGAAGTTTCCAGGATCTGGGGGATAGAATCCAAGATCAAGGAAGGAAGGATATGAATTGCAGTGAATGAGGAGGAGAGAAGGGAAGTGTCTTTACCATGTTCAGGTCCTACTCCTCCTTGCATCTGCTCTCTAACATCCTACCCAATATGACGTACACATACAACAAAAACTTGACACCAATCCCTTCTCTCTCACACATGAACCCTGACCCCTACCCTTGTTTCTGTCTCTCTCATAAACAGACATATTCCCCCCCAGCTGATCCCCTCTTATCCCCAAGCCTCTCTTCCTACCCTCCAATTATTTTATTCAGCCCCTCCTAATCTCCCCAAAATGATCCATCTTTGCTATGTGTGCTGCAGGCTGTACCATTCCCTGCTTGCTGTCTGGACAGGGGATGAGCTGGATCAGAAAGCAAATGGTGGTTCTCTTCTGAGTAAAATTCAGCATAGCTGAAAGGCAGCAAATCTTCGGCCAGCCTGGTTCCCCAGATTTCTACTCTCCTAGGCATAGACCTAATATGCCTATTGACAAATCCACGCCTGACAATGAAGACACATTTTTCAGGAGGTCAGGTTTAGACACCTAATTCTCAAAGTTAAGCAATTAGAAACTGTTGAAAATGCTATCTGACATGTTACTATGAAAGCACTAGTAGAGTACAAATCACAAACCTGTTCTATTCTGAATTTTTTCCCACTTCCACTAGTTCTTTGTGTTGCTGATCCCGGTCATGATAGGGCCATGCCCGGGCCTGCTTCCCTTGTTCCCAGCTCGCAGGTCCGGCTCAGGGCAGCAGCGTCCCCGGCTGCCTCAGCGCTTCGCCGTCCCAGGCCTCTCCTCGCACCACGCAGGGGTTTGGCATCCTATGCTGCCTCAACTCCGCCCCTAGGCATGTACACGCGGATCACCCGGCCCTTTAAAGGGCCGATCAGGAAACTCCTCCGTGACGCGTCCCGATGACATTTCCTAGTCTCCATATGTAACAAGGTCCTGCACCCAGTTCTTCGCTTATATACTGATGCGTGCCGTGGTCCTTTGCCGGTAACTTTACTTCTGCTATGGATGGCATGTAAGCAGAAGGGATGGGCAATTGTTTTTCCCGAATTAGGCAATGTCAACGAAATTGCCTAATTTGGAATGGTTCAGGAGAACCAAAAAACGATTGATTTTTTCTGAAATTTCGGAAAAATTCATTTTTGAGTTAGTGCGCGCTAACTCCCGATAGTGTGCACTAATTCTGCCAGGTTAGTGTGCACTAATCCAAAAATTGGGACCCCTGAAAAAAAACACCGAACTACAGGAAAAACGAAATTCCCGTGGGGGGGGGCCCCGAAATGAAGCCTGAAAAAATTTTTACCCGAAGCACATCTCTAGTAACCAGTAAAATGAAAAAATATAGGCAAATCAGTGGGGTTTTAAGGGTAGGAGATAAGTGGGAGGAAAGAAGGCTATTAAACTTGGGGAGTTTGGAAGTCCAATCCCTTACCTTTGTGAATTGGGAACGAACTGGGAAAATTACTCGGTAGAAGTGGCATTTGCATGCAAATATGTGTGACCATTTAAAATTAAGTGCACATCTATGCATGTCCAGGCTATTTTATAACATGCATGCATATACACACGTATGTTGTAAATAGAGATGTGCATCGCCCGAACCATTTGGTTCAGGCTTTGTTTCAGCCTGCCATGGGAAATTTCATTTTTCCTGCGGTTCGGGCTTTTTTTTGGGGAGGGACCCGCACTAACGGTAGTGTGCACTAATGGGAGTTAGTGCACACTAACCCGAAAAATGATTTTTTCCGAAATTTTGGAAAAATCCCATTCACTTTTTGGGTTCCCCAAAACAGGATGAATTAGGCAATTTCATTGAAATTGCCTAATTCATCCAAAACGAATGCACATCCCTACTATAAAATGACCATGTCTCTGGATGTGGGCTTACGAATATGTGCACATGTACGCCCACGTGCCTGTTTAAAAGTTACCGTCATAATGAATTCCAATTCCAGTTATCTAATCACATCATACACAGCCTTAAATAAATATTTAAAGAACAGGAGAAAATAAGGAATCTGTGGGACACCAAATTTTACATTTCATGCATTTGAACTATTCGGATCAATTAGGTCACTTTGTATCCTGTCATATAGATACGAACAGAACCAACAGAAATAAGTTCATAAATGCCTAAAGTTGCTAGATGAGAGAGTAAATAGAATGCTCTACTGTATCGAATGCAGAACTAAAATTAAAATCAAGTAAACAAGAATGTATCTCACCCATTTTCCAAATTTATTTGTAATTTATCTAAAACATAAATCATAGCTGTCTCTCTACTATTGTTACGCTCGGGCTGTATTCTGGTGTAGTGAACACCACCCAGAAGGGTGGCTCCAGGTGGAGAGAGACAGGGATGGCTGGAACAGTGTCAGAGTCTGGCTGGGTCAGGGCAGGCGGCAAGTAACAGTGTCAGAGTCCAGGCTGGGTCAGGGCAGGCGGCAAGTAACAGTGTCAGAGTCCAGGCTGGGTCAGGGTACCTAGTAGTAAGCCAAAGAGCCCGAAGGCCACACCACACGTACGGCAGAGCAGAAGGCCCGAAGGCCAGACACAGCGCAGGAAGGCAAAGCCAGGGTAGAAGGCCCGAAGGCCAGACACAGCGCAAGGCAAGGCAAAGCAGGGTAGTAGAAGGCCCGAAGGCCAGACACAGCTTAAGGCAAGACAAGCAGGGTAGAAGGCCCGAAGGCCAGACACAGCGCAAGGCAAGGCAAAGCAGGGTAGAAGGCCCGAAGGCCAGACACAGTGCAAGGCAAGGCAAGGCAAAGCAAGGTCCAAGACCACACGCACAGCAAGCAAAGTAGGCTAGAGCAGGGAGCCCAGGCGAGCTCGATGCCGAAGCACTGAGGGAACTGTCAGGCAGGGTTATAAAGGGAAGACCAGAACATAGAGTGAACAAGGGAGATGGACTGGGTCTGTCAGGAGAGCCAGCTCTAGAGGGACCCCTGGGGTGAGGCGGTTGCACAGCAGCCATAGCCGTAACAACTATAGATCATGGGGATGGGGAACCGGAGATGGGGGCAGGAGAGGAAAGAGTGATAAGGAATGGGCTAAGGAGAAGGTGAGAGGAATGGGAGGGGAGGAGAAGGAGAAGGAAGAAAGGAGAGAGGACCAGGAATGGGAAGGATGGAAGAGAGGACCAGAGATGGGGGCAGGAGAGGAGGAAGAGGGATAAGGAATGGGATAAGGAGAAGGTGAGAGGAATGGGAGGGGGAGGAGAAGGAAAGAAAGGAGAGAGGACCAGGAATGGGAAGGATGGAAGACGGGGAAGACAGGGAAGACTGAGAAACAGGAGGAAGATTGGGAATCTGGGATGGGGAAAAAGGAAATAGAAGGAAGGAGATTATGGAATTGAGGGAGGGGAGAAAGGAGTAAGAGGATAATCACAGGAGGTAAGATCTGGTCTCAGGGTTTTGGCGGAGTGGGGGCTCCAGGATCTGAGGAGAAAGGAGAGGTAGTAAGGAACAGAGGTTCCAGGATTTGGAGATAGAATCTTGGATCAAGCGAGGAGAAATCCAAATTGCACTGGAGCAGGAGGAGGATGTCTTTCCTAACATGCTCCAGTCCTGCTCCTCCTTGCAACCCCATCCCAAATGGACTGTAGCATACACAAACACACAGTGCAAATCATAGCCTGTCTCACAAACATATAATGTTCCCTATTCCCCTTTCTCATACATACAGACATGCCCCATATGATCCCACTCTCATCCCCTCCTACCCTCTCCAAAATGATCCCCATTTACTCTGTCTATCCCAGGCTCACCCCTTCCCTTCAAGCCCTGAATAACAGGAAGAAAGGATTAGGGAGCAGAGTGGCTCTTCTTTGCTCTGCCATGTCTGTTCCAGCCTTATCCCCATCTCGTCTCTTCCTTAAACACTGCCTGGGAGGAAAATGATTAGAGAAGAAAAGCAGAGGCTGTTCTCTGTTGAGAGGGTTTGTTCAACTCAGCTGGGAAGCAGCAAATACCTCTTTATTATTATCCTTGTAGAACACATCATCTGAGATAAAGGGAGAAGCAGGAGCTGGTTGGAGAGGGATTGCAAAATACACAGCTCAGTCATCACTCTGTGATGCAGTCAGACTAAGATTTTTAGATGTCATGTGCCTAGATCACAAAGGCTATATGGAAGAGGTGATTTGCTCCATTGTGCCTATTTACAAAAGAATATCAATGCCCAGCTATACATTTGTGCCTGAGTGATATTTGGAGGATGGTTAAGGATGCACATTTATGGTTTGGTAAAGTTATTTGTGAATTTTTTTAGATTAATCAGATAAATATGAAATTTACTGCAATTTAGAATAGGGATGTGCACACAAAATTCTCAGTTCAGTTTGTTCTTTCATGTTGTCCTTTTTTGTTGGGGGTTTTTTTTCAGTTTTTTCCCATTCATTTTGGTACTTTAAGTAAATAAATGCTGTTTTGCATGCATAACATTGACATTTTGTACATAAGTTATACTTCCATGCTTAAAATCTAATTTACACACCAAACTACCAATACAAAATGAATGCACATCTCTCTTTTAGAATGTATACAGCTAATTTTCAATAGTATGCACAACTTGGAACAGAAAAGGTAGATTTTAAAAGCACTGCATGCATGCCCATCTCGCCGCACACAAAAATACGCACTATTTTATAACCAATGTGTGTAGGTTACAAAATACTCTCCATGTATGCAAGTTGCTGTATGCACAAACATGCATGCTACTTTGCTACTGCTCTTTGTTGAGCACAGGAGAGCATTGGGAGGGGTGGGGGATGTGGGGGAGAGAGCGTCTTTGTAGGGCTCAGTCTGATATTCTATATATGGACCACTATACGGGGGCACTTTGATTTGGGGTGCATTTTTGGGAGGTGGATTGGGGTTAGGGGTGGTGTTACGACACATTCAGAGGTATCTATTGTAAAATTGACCTCGTTAAATAATTTTTGACCTTATAAGTGATGAAAGGAGTTGATTTGTACACTTCAGTCTCTGCTAACTGCATTATACAAATCAACTCCTTTTCATCACTAACCCCAACCCACCTCTCAAAAACGCACCCCAAATTAAGTACCCCTTACATGGTCCATATATAGAGTATCAGACTGAGTCCTTAAAGAGTCTCTCTCTCTCTCTCCCCCCCCCCCCCCCCCTTCTAACAAGGAGCAGGAGCAAAGTGGCATGCACATGTTATACCTGGCTGAGGAAAATTAGAGGCTATGCATGTCAGTGCTGGCTCCAGCTTTGGAACACCCATTCTCTGGCCACGTATACACTTCCCAGCCATTTAAAATTCACGTAGCTGACTTCCGGCGATGACGTAGAGGCGCCGGCAGCACAGCTTTTGGGCTCCGGAGTCCCGCTCCCTGCCTCGGCGAAAAAGCCCCCAAAAATCGCGGCGGAACGCCCCCAAAATTTTTTCGCCAGCTTACCTGGGACGACTGCAGTGGTCCTGATCTGCGTGGGAGGCGCGGGGGATGCGGCAGAGAAGCCTCCGTAAGGCTGCGGTGCGACGATCTTGCTGTCCCAAGATGGCGGCGGCCCCTTCCCCCCCCCCTCGGGCGCGAAATTTTTGGAAGCGGTGTCGGAAGATGCCCTGATGCAGATCTCCCAGTGTGACTGCGGCTCTGGATGCCCGGTTGATTCGTATCCAATCCACGATGGAGGACCTCAAGGCGGCTGTGGAGGGCCAGTCTAAGCGCCTTGATGAGGCGGAACAAATTCTCTCCGACCACGGAGATCGGATGGCGGAGGCCGAGCGCCACGTGGCTGAGCTGCGCACACAACAAAGAGAGCTGCTAGATAAGGTAGAAGATCTGGAAGATCGTGGGCGTCGCAATAATCTTAAGATTGTGGGGCTTCCGGAGGCGGTAAAGGACACTGCGCTCTTGGACTGGGTTGAGAACTGGCTCCCTGCCCACATAGGCCTGGACTTGCCTCCAGGAGAGCTGAAATGTGAGCGGGTCCACCGGGTCGGGCCCTTGCGGGACGGGGCGCCCAGACCCCGGCCGGTGATGGCAAAGATCTTGAATTGGGATCACAAGACCAAAATGCTGCGAGCCTTCAAGCAAAAGGATCTTGTGGAATATAACAGTCACAGGATTTTACTATTCAATGACTTTTCGCATCTACTGCTGCGAAACGGAAACTGATGACGCGGCTTGCTCGGAGCTCTATAAGAGGGGCATAAAATTTGGATTGCTGTACCCTGCTAAACTCCGTGTGTATCATAATAACAAAGTCCCTTTTTTAACACCAAGGAGGAAGCCGATGGATTCATCGCTAGCCTACCTAGGGCAGCAGGGGAATGAGCGGGCTAGGGCTCACACAGGATTCAAGCTACATCTTTTTCAACCGTTGCGGTTGTGTGCTGGCTGACCCCCACTCCGTAGAGGGGGTGTTGAAGTTGAAGTTATTATGGACTGGCTCTTACAGTTGGAGTGACTATCCTCACTGGCTCTATTCCGCCGTGCACCAGTCTTTTTGTTTTTCTCCTTTTTATTTCACTTCATGGCAGGGCTTACAAAACAAAAAATTCTTTTTTTTTTCCTTTTTTGTTTCTTTGCTGGGGCCTGAGTACCCATGGATGATACTGGCTCATGGACTTGTTTCAATTGACTTGTGTGATTGCGAGAGTGTTCTGTTGCGTTGAACTTGTTTCACTTTATGTTGGATGGGGGCTTCGTGGGGCTGGGGGCGGGACGGAGGGGGGTATTCTTGTCCCACTGGAGTTGGCGGGTGAGATACCTCTGTACCTCCTTGAGCGGTTCTGGGTATGCGTGGGGGTGTGTGTGGGTGTGCATGTGGGTTCGGGGTGAGACACTGTGTGGGGGGGGGATAGGAGGGGTGGGGAGGTAGGGGGTTGGGGGGGACGGGTCCGGGACCAGGGTGTCACAACTCTCTGTTGGTTTTCATATCTCCTTGTGGTCTAGGCTGGGGGGCCATGGGGGGAGGTGGTGTATGCTACTAGAGCCCACATGTGGGCTCATAAATTTGTGGGTCATAGCGCGCCATGGCGAAGGTTAGAGTTACCACCATGAACGTAGATGGTATACACTCCCCGGTTAAGCGGAAAAAGTTATTAACTATGTTTAGTCGCATGCATTCACAAGTCGTTTTCCTTCAGGAAACACATTTGAATGATGCGGAACACCTTAAACTCAAACGGGAGTGGGTGGGTCACTGCATATATTCATCTTACACCTCTCGTAAGAGGGGAGTGGCCATCCTTATCCATAAGCACCTGCCCTTTCGCCTCATTAGAACTTGTCATGATAAAGGGGGCGCTACGTGATTGCAGCTGGGGTTTTAGGTCACCAAAAGATAGCCTTTTGTAATGTTTATGGGCCCAATGTTTTTTCTCAGGATTTTTTTCGTCCCTGGCGGGCTTGCTTACTGAGTTTTTGGATCATGTGTTGGTGGTTGGGGGAGACCTTAATGTTGTAGCGGATAATCTCCTGGATAGAAAGCCGCCCAAACCTGCCGAAGCCCGTGGCCGCTCATTGGGAGTTCAATTTTTGTGCGACGAACTTCAGCTGTTAGATGTGTGGCGGGTTCTTCACCCTGGTGAACTTGATTTTACATTCTATTCTAACCCACATCGGTTTACTCCCGCTTGGACTACTTGTTGGTGTCCGATAAGTGGTTTGCCAGGGTGGAGGAGGCGTCCATCGGTGTACGATCGATCTCTGATCATGCCCCAGTGTCTGTCTTGTGAGTGATATGGGAGAGAGGCCCCTATTCTCATGGCGTATGCGCCCTGACTTGTACCATGATGAGAAGTTTCGGGCACTTACAAGGGTGTTGGAAGGAGTATGTCACGCATAATTCTACACCGGATATTACCGCGCTACCTTGTGGGGGCCGGGAAAGCGGTGATGCGTGGGGAAATCATTGCGTACGTGGCCAAGACGAACCGTCAACGGAACGCTGAAATAGTCCGTCTTACTCAGGTCCTTAAAACGGCACAACAGCGTCACGTGGTTGATATGACCCCGGATGCTAAGGGTCAAGTTGACCAGGCGCGAGCCACGCTCAACTCTTTGCTCATCAACGGCGTCCAAATCACTCAAATACTATCAATACCAACTTTATAAATATGGCAATCGGGCCGGTAGGTTGTTGGCCCACTTAGCTCGCCCTAGGGGTCAGAGGAAGGTCATTGTCAGTATTAAAGACGGCCGGGGCGAACGTCGAACGTCCTCGGGGGATATTGAGGCTAGGTTTCTCGAATATTACCGACAATTGTATGCAGAGCGCTGCAGCGATCCGCTGGTTCGGGAGGCTCTGTTCCAACCGATCGAATGGCCGAGGGTGATTCTAGATCAGTTGAATGCTCTTAATACTAGAGATGTGAATCATGTCCTCGATCGTCTTAACGATCGATTTCGGCTGGGAGGGGGAGGGAATCGTATTGTTGCCGTTTGTGTGTGTAAAGTATCGTCATAATCGTTAAAATCGTGAGCCGGCACACTAAAACCCCCTAAAACCCACCCCCGACCCTTTAAATTAAATCCCCCCCCCAAATGCCTTAAATTACCTGGTGGTCCAGCGGCACACTAAAACCCCCTAAAACCCACCCCGACCCTTTAAATTAAATCCCCCACCCTCCCGAACCCCCCCCAAATGCATTAAATTACCTGGGAGTCCTCCGTAGCAGCGGTCCGTGGCTAAATCGGGGAAGGGGGAGAGCACGAAAACTGGCACACTAGATCGTGAGTTCTTCAGCCGGCGCCATTTTTCAAAATGGCCGCCGCAAAATGCACTTTCTTTGGAGGGGACGGAAAGCCCGTCTTAGTTATATGACTATGACTTACTCACGAGATCAAGGGGGATGTGGCCTGCCTGATTTTCGTTTGTACAACGCTGCATGCCAGCTACGCTTCATAGGGGAATGGCTTACGGGGGACTATAAATTCTGTGCACAGGGGCTTATATCTGGTATGGCTGCCCCTTGGTCGCCCCTGAGTCTCATCCAGTCCAGTGCCACGGAGCGTCGTAGGCTTGCATACCCTAGAGTTTTGCTGTCTCCTTGTATTGCGGCCTGGCGGTGGTTACGGGGCAGCGGGTTTGGATGGGGTGGCTTCCCTACTCTTGCCCTTGACTGGCAATTGGGGGTTTCTGCCGGGAAGGGATTGTGGGGCTTTGTTCATAGGTGGGCGTCTAATGGAGCGATGTTTGCCTTTCATTTCTATGACACTGCCACTCATACACTGTTGGACTTTGCTACTTTAGGTCATACCTATCGCCTACCGACTCATCAGTTTTTTGCGTATCTGCAAACCAGGCACTATTTGACCTCCTTTCACTGGACATCGGACAGGGTGTGCTTGGAATGCTCCTATGCTAACAAGATATTTGACACGGCTAGCCTTGCCAATACCATACGGGTTGGGCTACGCTTGGCAGATCGTTGCGTCTAAACCCGAGATTGGATGTGCTGGCGGTAAAATGGACTGCTACATTTGGAGAAACCATTACCGTGCAATATTTGGTGAACTTTGCAGCGATACCAACAGCTACCGGACATTGGACTGCGTGAAG
>NW_021820928.1:0-10480 GCF_901001135.1 Rhinatrema bivittatum | reverse complement strand
TTAGAGATGTGCAAATCGTTTTTCACACGATTTAGTCAATGCCAACGACATTGTCTAAATCGTCATTGTTGGGGAAGTTGGGAAAAAGAATCAAAATTCCACGAATTTTCGGGTTAAAGTCGGTTTTTTATTACTGCGCACTAACGGATGTTAGTGCGCATGGACTATCCGTTAGCGCGCAGTCGCTGGACGTAGTGCGCAGTACATGGCGCCTCACCATACTGCGCACTAACGGATTATTAGTGCGCACTCGTACATGGCAGTGCGCGTGATATATGTTAGTGCGCACTAACGTAAATTGATACTAAATTGACACTTTTTTTTAAATTGAAGGTTGAATATGTATTCCTATTGGGTGTCTTCTTGTTTTTTATTCATTACCAAGGTTACCAACAGCCAAGGTGCTGTTTTTTACAGATTGTTTTATATGGGGGATGGGGAATGGGAATGGGGGATAGAGCTATTAGCTTGAAGTTCTAATCCTACTGTAGTAGTGTGTCTGTGGATATTGTGATTAGTCATCAATCATGTGACTAGAATTTGTTTGATATATTATGCATAATATTCATTTGCATCATTTTTGAATTGGCCACTTAAATTAATAGGTTTATTTTCCCTCCTACTTTTAGTCAATAGGTAGCTATAATAGCTATATAATAAGGGGTGCTCTGCTTATGTGTTGCTTTTGTTTTGTGGGTTTGAGGAGAAAACATCAGTCAATCAGTCATTATAGCTAGCTGCAGCTGTTGATTGATAGCTAATATTATACAGCCTTTATTGTTATTAATAAGGGGTAGCTGCTAGCTGGCTTAGCTGCTAGCTGATACTAGTATCAGCCTATGATACTAGCCAGCCAGCCAGTAGCCATTGCCACTAGCCACAGTAGCATATAGCTACTGCTAGCAGCCAAGTACCACTAGCCAAAATAGCCAATAGCCACAACCAGTGAGCTGAGCTGAGCTCTACTCTTTTTTTCTGTTTCTTGAGTGAGCTCTTCGTTCGCAGCATTCCTAGCCTAGGCATAGGCAGGCACCAGCACTCCAGTCCAGCAGCAGTGCTTGCTTATAAAGGACAAGGTAGGTGCTTTGACTGCTTTCTGAACATTGTAGCAGTAGAGTTTTAATAGATTTATAAATATATAAAATTATATAATATTATATTTATCAATATTATATAGATGTATGTGTAATCTACTAGATTTATCACTAATAGTGTTTATAGCTAGCTAGCCATAGCCAGTGACACTAGGCTAATAGCTAGCTTGGCTATTAGCCTAGTGTCACTGGCTATGGCTAGCTATTAAAGCCAGTGAGTCACTACTATCAAATCAATTCTACTACTAAACCTATAATTGGCCAATAGTCTGTCCAATATCCTATATTATGTTTCTTGTGCTTGGCTTAAGGCTTCTGCTCCTGTGTGTGAGATTTGTGGGTAAGACTTGAAGTGGGAGGGAGAAGTTATTTTAGTCCAAAGAACAGAATAGGCCTGAAAAGGATATGAAAAAATAAGAATAGGACATCTCTAACCTCAATGCTTGGCTTGCATGTAGTATTAACAGAAAAGCCTAGCCAGTCCTGCCAGGAGGCTAATGTAATGAGTGAACTGAAGTATTGCAGCCTAGTTTCAGTCTCAGTCTGCTGCAGTTTGATGCTCTGGCCAATGCATGGTATAAATTGCAATATAATATATTAGTAAGTATACTATATCAAATTATCAATTGTCAGTGTCACTCACTGACTAATAAAAAATAATCACTATATCCTTCTTTGTCCTGTGGTCTGGGGGTAGCCTTAGCAAGCAATAGCTAGCTAGCTAGCTAATGCTATTAGCTCAATAAAGTTTTAAATGAATACCAAACTAATTTATTAACTTGTTTAATGTACTATATTTATTATATATTTCTTTGACCACAGGATCATAATGCCCCTACCAGTACCCTCTGGAAAAAAACGTGTTGCTAGTGATAGTGCTACTGGAAAGAGCTGTCTGCCAGTCCCTAGGAAAAAACTGCGATTTTTTGAGAAGAAAGAGGATGTAGAAGTGCAAGGAAACTTGTTGCAAGGGAAGGAACGAGCAAATTTGAGGGAAAGGTGAAAAGATTAGATGAAAGAATGGTGATACAGAAAATATTTGATGATGATGAAGAATCAGATATTGAGGAGGAGGAGGAGGAGGAGGAGGAGGATGATGATCAGGAGTTTTTGGCTAGTAAACATTCAGAGGAGAAGGAGGAGGAGGAGAACAGAAGCAATGACAATGTTAGTCAGATTGCAAAACAAACAACTACTGCCAGTGCCAGCAGTATTGCTGGTACCCTGTCCCCTACACCATTTGAACATCCACGTGTGACTACTACTACTACTACTACTATTTCTACTACTAGTATGAAAATGACAAGTATCCAGCCTAGAGTAAGGAACAGTACAAGGACATCAAAGATTTGGAATCATTATCATGTTGTGGCTGACCAGAGATTTGGACAATGTATCCATTGTAAAAAGATGGTGAGCCGTGGAAGAATTATTGGACATCTTACTAACAGCAACATGAAATATCACCTTGAAAGAGAACATAGAGCACTGTTGCTTGCAGAAGAAGCTGGTCCCACCGTGCTTGCCCAGGCTTCAAGTAAAGCAACAGGGAAGCAGCCACAGAAGGAAAGTAGTAGTACTAAAGAAGATACAGATTGTGTGCATCTGCAGAAGCAGCAGTCTCTTCTTCCTCATCCCCAGCAGCAGCGGCAAGCTACCATGGAGCAGATGGGGTGGTGTTCTTCTGCAATGTCACAGAGCAGGAAGCAGGCAATGTCTAAAGTGGGTACACGACATATTGCTCTAATGATTGCTTTGGATGATCAGCCACTGCAGATTGTAGAAAATGAGGGATTTAAGCGGATGCTCCATTATTTCGCCCCTTACTACAAACTTCCTTCAAGAAGTACATTTAGCCGTCAGGTGCTTCCTTCCCTATACAGAAAATGTCGTGCTGAAATGCAGATTATGATGGCAAGGGCAAAGGGGAGGAGCATCCATCTCACCACTGATGTTTGGACTAGTATGAATGCAATGCATGCATATTTGTCTCTAACAGCACATTGGTGGCAGCTGGATGAGGCATTAATACCTGTAAGCACTAGCAGCATTGGCAGTGGCAGTGGCAGCAGCTCCAAAAAGGTTTCGCCAGGATACCATTGGGCTTTACTGCATGCTCAAGTGCTAGACAAGAGACATACTTCAGAAAATATCTTACACGCAATTCAGGGGATGATGGAAAAATGGAATGGGCTCCTTAGAAGCAGTGATATGGAATGCTTAAATGGATTTTTCATTACTGACAATGGTTCCAATATTATTAAGGCTCTGGCTGATGGCAGATTCAGCGGCATCCGATGCTTTGCACATACCCTGCATCTGATAGTGAGGGATGCTTTGGGGCTTAGTGGCAAGGAAGGTGGTACTACTACTAGTTGTAGTAGTCAACTCCTGAAGCGGTTGATTGAAAAGTGTCGCAAAATAGCTGGGCATTTCAATCGTAGTGTAAAAAGTGGGAAGCAACTCAGAAAGAGGCAAATAGCAGTTGGCGCACCTTTGCACAACCTTCTTCAGGATGTGCCTACCAGATGGAATTCCACCTATCTTATGTTGGAGAGGTTGTCTGAACAGCAGACACCTCTTCATGATTTGGCAATGGCAACTGAAATTGGATTGGAAAATCCTCTTGGATGTCAGGACTGGACAAACATTGCACACATGGTGCATGTCCTCAAGCCTTTCAAAGTATATACTGATGCATTGAGTTCAGCTAATGCCACTTTGGGTGGTGTCATCCCTGTAATAAACTATCTGGAGGAGGTATTACAGGAATTTCTGCATCATCCAGATTTCTCTAAGGAAGTGTTAATGCTTGTTAAATGCTTAAAAGAGCAAGTTGAAAAAAGATTGAAACCTCTCATGCAAAGGGATTGCTATATGTTAGCCACGATGTGTGACCCACGTGTGAAAGGCAGTATTGCTCTCAAGAACAATGCTCTTACACATTGGAAAAAAAAGTTGATTAAAATGGTTGAAAACATAATGTCTAACAGGGTCTGTTCCACTGGTAACGATGAAAAAGAATTAGTATTATCCTCTCAGTCTCCAACTCCATCCTGCTCAAGTACTAGTATGATCAGCTGCTCCCCTACCCGTTCCATAACACATCAAAATATGAGTCATTCCACATTTAATGAACTGCCTGCCATGTCACAAGCAATCGCATCAGCTGTTGGCAGAAGAGTTACTACTACTGAGTCCTACCTGCAGGAGAATGTTTCAGAACTGCATGTTAAGAGTTTTCTGTCTGAGCCAATTCAGAGCATGGACTCAGATCCCTTGAGATATTGGGCACAGAAAGCTTCAATGTGGCCTGATCTTGCAATACTAGCACAGCACTTTCTTTCCTGCCCGCCAACAAGTGTGCAAAGTGAAAGAGTATTTTCAATGACAGGGAACATAGTGAGTCCACACCGTGCACGTTTGTCTCCAGACTTAGTCGAGCAATTGGTTTTTATCAAAACGAACTTTCCACAGCTTGGGTATCCGAACTTTCCCTGTGACTGGGAGGAGTGAGCCTCTTGTCGAGGGCCGAGATCCAAGGTCAAGGGGTGGAAGAGAGGCTTGGCTCTATGCAGCTGTGCTCCCCGCATCGCTTGCTGGGGTGCCCGGCCACAAGAGGCAGCAGCGGCCACAACACTGCCGCTGCTGCCTCTTGTGGCCCACAGGAGAAGCCAGTCTGGGAGTCACAAGACATGAACACTCTGTCCTGCTGCGTCTCCAACACAGGCTTCTCACTCCCAGGCTCCTTTCCCCCAGTGTCCACCTCTGAGGCAGGCAAGTCCTCGCTGGGTTCTTCTGCCTCAGCGTCCATCTCCGACAGCATGATTGTGTGAATGAAGTATGAAAGAATTTCAGGCCAATACAATATAAAATTGCACTTACAGTGCACAGAGAGGTTGATACTCTAACAAGTAGCTAGTGGTTGTACTAGTAGTAGCTAGCTACTAGCTAGCTACTACTACTAGCTACTACTTGGATATCCAGTTTATATCCAACTAGTAGCTACTACTACTACTAGCTACTAGTTGGATATAAACTGTTACTGTTATATCCACTACTGTAACAATATATTGATTAACCAAATATATACAAACACCCTTGAGTGTAATAAAAAGAGAAAACTGAGCACCCAGAAGTTGTACATTTCTGAAGGATTTTTTGTTCATGAGTCTGCTTTCTCCTAGTCCTTACTCCTACTTTAGTATCACAAGCATTAAAGTTTTTGCTTCAAATGGCTGTCTTGGTCATGGAGCAATTTTTGGCATTGACGTGTGAGTCATTGCAGTAGCTTGAGTGCTGCACACACTGCACACAGTGCACAATATTGTATTGGCCAGGTTGAAAGATGTGTGAATGGTCAGTAGCCACGGTTGAAGCCTTGACGTTGGCGCTACTGCTCACAAGTATACAACTTGTGCTAATTCAGCCAGACTGAATGTTGTATGGAAGTGTATGACTAACTTAGTTACTACTAAAACAATGAAATATGTTGGATTATAATAGACATACATCCGTACATGTCTGCTCTTTGTAATTTAGTAGTACCATACTATATTATTTTGAATAATTATTATTAGTTAAATGACTAATAAAATAATATATAAAAAAGAACAAACAAACATTTTGCACAATGTTAAACATTTATTTTTTTTACATATTTAACTATTAGAAGACATTAACATTACAATAGACAAACATTTTTGTCAAAAAAAAATTAAAATAAAAAAAAACCAGCCCAGCAGTCAAGGCGAAATATGATGCCTTGACTTCATGATGTTGCAGCAGGGTCAGGCTCATGTGGAGAGGAGGGTGCCGCCACTGGAGAAACCTGCTCTGAAGCAGAGGGAACTGGCACCTCCTCCTCATGAGGCATCTCATGAGGAGGAGAAGCCATTTCCCTCTGCTCCTGAGGGGCCTCCTCCAGGGCTAACAACCTCCTCTCCACATTGCTGACACTGGCCTGCACCTCTCCGACCCTCTGCTGCAACATCATGAAGTCGGCATCATATTTCGCCTTGAACTGCCGTACTTCCTGCAGGATCTCCTCCAACTTTGAATATTGTGCACAGCAGCACTTACAGGTTGGAGGAGATCCTGGAGGAAGTACGGCAGTGCTGGTGCTGGTGCTGGCACTGGCGCTGGCGCTGGTGGTGGTGGTGGTGG
Organism: Rhinatrema bivittatum; assembly: GCF_901001135.1. Taxonomy (NCBI): domain Eukaryota; kingdom Metazoa; phylum Chordata; class Amphibia; order Gymnophiona; family Rhinatrematidae; genus Rhinatrema; species Rhinatrema bivittatum. The sequence continues at coordinate 4,220 of NW_021820928.1, read as the reverse complement.
TGGTGGGCCGCTGGCTGGTGGCAGCTTTATCTTGGCCTGTAAAGAAATTAAAAAAAATAATAATTCAACATGAGACACAGAACTATACATTATACATACATTACACATAGTCAGATATGACAAATAAAAAAGCAAATACTGGATGCGTGCGAGCAAGTTTATAAAATAATCTACCCCTTATTTAGTTTATTGACCTTGAGGATTATAGAAAAATGAGGAGTCCATTGCAGGGGAGAAGGAGTGAGGGGGAGAGTGGAGGGATATCAAATCTATCAACATAGATTAGAGAGAATACATAATTTGAAGGATTGGAAGGAGAAATAATAGTCAATCTCAGGTTACACAGAATATGATGGTAGGAGATACACTACAAACCTCTTCTTTTTTTTTCACCTTCAATTCTTTAGTTTACTATCATAGCCACTCAGTGTCATTTAATATATACAAATAAATAAATACACACTTCCCCCCATTCCCAATCCCCAGCCACTAAAACTGATTGATATAAAAAAAAAAAGATTTTGTTTTTCAGCCTCAGATAATATACTTTACTGGCCGTGCCAAGATATATTATTTCCTACCTAGACCACTACTGTTGCTGCCTCCGTCCTCCTCTGGTGACAGCTCTGCCTCCCACTAGGCCCAGGAAGCCCCGCCTCGTCCCTGCCTGGGTGTGTTCTGTACAAGACAAATCAAAATTCAGAGAACAGTTAGAATTTTAAAAACAAGAATGAGATCAGACACAATGATTCATTCACTGTTATAGTAAAGAAACATTTTTAAACACAAATTCCATTACAATTAATTGAATACTTGTGTAATGTGTGTTGTTCTTGTGTAGTATTCTGAAAACAACTTACCAGGCACGGAACGGGCCACGGTTTGGCGGACCTCCTCGAGCCACCTACCCTCGTGCAATCGCAGATGGCGACCTGAAAATTAGAGGGATATACAGGAAAAAGAATAACATTGATTAATTTTTACAACATGCCCATGTTTTGCCTTGACCTACTAGATTATTTTTTATGCAACATACAAAAGTTAGTTATACATAAATACTATTTTATTTATATTTCAATGTGGCTTTCAAAAAAATCCCAAATACCACCATTTCAAAACGATAATATAAATATCAATAATATACCACAGATAATTTTATTTCCTTGTAGTCTAGTTATTAAGTATTAATACTAGTATAGTATAGGGTAAGGGTGGTACACTAGTAGCTAGCTAGCTAGTAGCTAGCTACTAGTATTTCTGTTTTTTTAAAATATATTTACTTAACATTATAACTTTTATTACTTATAGTAGTTAATTATTACATTATAATTATATAACTCAATGTATGCTACTAGTAGCTACTGTAGCTAGTATTACTATCATACTCTATTTAATTTTCAATGACAAAATAATATACATAATTTATAATTGAATATTATGATCAACATTATTATTTCTCACCTTTCTTTTTCAGGTCTTCCACCTCACGAGGGTAGGAGGCCCGCCGGCAAAACTCCTCCTGGAGAGAGGCCCAGGCAGCAGTCTCCCTTTGCAGGTTAGGCCTGCTGCCTGGGGGGTGTAAAGGTTCCCCTCATCCAGGAGCATGAGCCGGGCCAGGAGGTCCACGTCGGCCTGGGTAAAGCGGGGCTTCCTGGACCTTGCTGCCACCTTGGAGGAGGACGGTGGGGAGGAGTCAGACTCCCTCCCCCTGTCACTGACTCCCTTTCACGTTCCATCCTACCATGAGAAAATAAAAAAGGATGAAAAAAAGTATGTGCTATAGGACAGCTGTTTGTTCAGAAGCTCACACACTAATGCAGGGAGGGGCTAGGCAGCTCCCCCCTGTCTGTGAAGCCAGCCCTCAGCCCTCACCCTCACAGTGACAGTACACTATTCAGTTCAGTGGCAGGGACATGGGGGGAGGGGAGGAGTGAGGGTCAGGCAGCTGAGCTCCCCCCCCCCCCTACTGTAATGCAGGCAGGGAGGGAGCTGTCTCAGCCCTCACCCTCACAGTGAGGGCTGAGACAGCTCCCTCCCTGTGAGGGTGAGGGCTGAGACAGCTCCCTCCCTGCCTGCATTACGTAGTGAGAGGCTTGCTGGCCTATACACTATTCAGTTCAGTGAGGGTCAGGCAGCTGAGCTCCCCCCCCCCCCCTACGTAATGCAGGCAGGGAGGGAGCTGTCTCAGCCCTCACCCTCACAGTGAGGGCTGAGACAGCTCCCTCCCTGCCTGCATTACGTAGTGAGAGGCTTGCTGGCTTCACAGACAGGGGGGGGGGGAGCTCAGCTGCCTGACCCTCACTCCTCCCCTCCCCCCATGTCCCTGCCACTGAACTGAATAGTGTACTGTCACTGTGAGGGTGAGGCTGAGACAGGGAGGGAGGGAGCTGTCTCAGCCCTCACCCTCACAGTGACAGTACACTATTCAGTTCAGTGGCAGGGACATGGGGGGAGGGGAGGATGAGGGTCAGGCAGCTGAGCTCCCCCCCCCCCCTACGTAATGCAGGCAGGGAGGGAGCTGTCTCAGCCTCTCACTGTGAAGTGAGGGCTGAGACAGCTCCCTCCCTGCCTGCATTACGTAGGGGGGGGAGCTCAGCTGCCTGACCCTCACTCCTCCCCTCCCCCCATGTCCCTGCCACTGAACTGAATAGTGTACTGTCACTGTGAGGGTGAGGGCTGAGACAGCTCCCTCCCTCCCTGTCTCAGCCCTCACCCTCACAGTGACAGTACACTATTCAGTTCAGTGGCAGGACATGGGGGAGGGAGGAGTGAGGGTCAGGCAGCTGAGCTCCCCCCCCCCCCTACGTAATGCAGGCAGGGAGGGAGCTGTCTCAGCCCTCACTGTGAAGGTGAGGGCTGAGACAGCTCCCTCCCTGCCTGCATTACGTAGGGGGGGGGGGAGCTCAGCTGCCTGCCCCCACTCCTCCCCTCCCCCCATGTCCCTGCCACTGAACTGCATAGTGTAGTCACTGTGAGGGTGAGGGCTGAGACAGCTCCCTCCCTGCCTGCATTACGTGAGAGGCTTGGGCCTATACACTATTCAGTTCAGTGAGGGTCAGGCAGCTGAGCTCCCCCCCCCCCTGTCTGAAGCCAGCCAGCCTCTCATGCAGGGAGGGAGCTGTCTGACACTGACAATCTCTGTTAAACTTTTTTTTCACTAAATTAGCATAAAATTAATGAAGTACTTTTGTGTGTTAAACTTTTAATTTCCCCTAATGTAAGTAACTTCATTTAATATTATTTTAATATTATTTTATGCTACTTCACCGAAAAAAAGTGCATTAACTATTTAACTTAACCAAAGTAGCTAACTAAAGTAATACTGTATAAAAACTAAAACAAAATCTTAATGTTTTTATTATATTATACACTTACAGTGGGTAGAGTTGATGATAATAATCAACGATAATGTTGTGTTCTTCTTGTTCTGTTGAACTGTACTGTGTGTGCAGCACTGCTCAGCTCACTGCTCTGTCTCAGAGAGACAGCACGTAGTAAGAATAATTATTAGTGCGTGTATTTTAAGCAAAATGGCCTCCGGGGACCTCACAGAGCATGCTCAAGGTATGCGCACTAACCCTAGGTAGTGCGCACTCGCCACGATAGTGCGCACTAACTACGGATGATTTAAAATACTGATTCTACATTCCCATTGCCTGTTTTCCAGGTGGTGCGAACCAGTGGAGCAGGGAACCGTACATTAGCTAACGAACTCCTTAAAAATTGATACGTTTTACTTAAAAGTTGCAATTTTTGGCAGTGCGCACTAACATTAGTTAATGCGCACTAACGGTAACAGTGAGCGCACTAACCCCGTTAGTGCGCACTAACTACGGATGATTTAAAATACTGATTCTACATTCCCATTGCCTGTTTTCCAGGTGGTGCGAACCAGTGGGAGCAGGGAACCGTACATTTAGCTAACGAATCCTTAAAAATTGATACGTTTTACTTAAAAGTTGCAATTTTTGGCAGTGCGCACTAACATTAGTTAATGCGCACTAACGGTAACAGTGAGCGCACTAACCCCGTTAGTGCGCACTAACTACGGATGATTTAAAATACTGATTCTACATTCCCATTGCCTGTTTTCAGGTGGTGCGAACCAGTGGGAGCAGGGAACCGTACATTTAGCTAACGAACTCCTTAAAAATTGATACGTTTTACTTAAAAGTTGCAATTTTTTGGCAGTGCGCACTAACATTAGTTAATGCGCACTA